>NC_052147.1:6247574-6533362 GCF_902713615.1 Scyliorhinus canicula
TGGGAAATAAATGTTGGCCTTGACAGTGATGACAATATTCTACGACTGAATAAATAAAAATAGATGCATCTCTGCTCTGTTTTTAGGGGCTGGTTTAGCTCACCAGGCTAAATCGCTGGCTTTTAAAGCAGACCAAGCAGGCCAGCAGCACGGTTCAATTCCCGTACCAGCCTCCCCGGACAGGTGCCGGAATGTGGCGACTAGGGGCTTTTCATAGTAACTTCATTGAAGCCTACTCGTGACAATAAGCCATTTTCATTTCTTTGCAAGTATTTCAGTTTTGGAAACTTGAAAACAACCCCCACATCAGATACCAGGACTGCTTCCTTCGAGCAGATAAACGGAATGTGTTTGGTATTGGGATCAAACATTTGTTTAAGATTCCATTAACGCTCCCAAGTGTTTTCTGATATATTTTAAACTGATGTCAATTCAGACAGCAAGAAATGAGCAATTTCCCATCCAGTCAAATATCTGAAATTGCAGAGAAGGACTGGCGAACCACAGGCGCACATTTATCTGAAAGCACCCCTTGCCAGTCAGAACAGAAATGTCAACTGCCAATTTACTCAACAAACAGACTAATTGATGTTTATATAATCAACTGTCCACAAGCAGAAATGAGGGTGAACTGATATATGTCAGGCGTGGTAAATCCAAGCTAGAAAGTGAACTGAATGTTTCCGCTTTGAGGCTGGGGAAGTGGCTGTGTGGGTGAGCCACTTCCTCTGTTAAATATTTACGACATGAAGCAGCACTTTGCTTGTGTAAGTACTGAAAGCGGGGAGGATAAAGGCAGCCTGCTTCTGCACCGCGTTTAGCTCTGTCCTGGAACAAGAACTCAACCAAGTTGAATTGCTTGCTTCTGCAGCAGGTAGGTTTTTGGCGATCTACTTTCACGTGTACATATTTCACGTTGCCTTGTGATAGAGTTTCCTGTGAACAATTACTGTTACTGGCAGCACCAGGTAAAAGAGGCTCTTCCTGGGTTGAAGAACCCATTGGGTGCCCTGACTAACCAGACGGACCCTGTCAGTATCCCCAGTGCCGACTACAAGGTAGGTAGATACCCTGGAGCTGCAGGACATGGAAATTCACCTGTCAGAATTCTCCCTAAAAGTTTGGACAACTGGAATAAAGAGAGAGAGAGGCGGGGAAGTGCTGGGAAGGCAAACAGTATCTGAGATAAAAGTCAGGACAGGTTAACAACTTTGAATTGTGACAAGGGAATCTTACCTGGATTATGAAACAGCCTTCTCTCTCTGAGGGATCGACAGACCTCAGTGTGTCAGAGTAATCTGTACTCTTAAAGTGTACCCTGACAGACCTCACTGTGTCAGAGTGATCTGCAGTCTGTGTTAAAGTGTACCCTGACAGACCTCACTGTGTCAGAGTGATCTGCAGTCTGTGTTAAAGTGTACCCTGATAGATCTCACTGTGTCAGAGTAATCTGTACTCTGTGTTAAAGTGTACCCTGACAGACCTCACTGTGTCAGAGTGATCTGCAGTGTGTGTTAAAGTGTACCCTGATAGATCTCACTGTGTCAGAGTAATCTGTACTCTGTGTTAAAGTGTACCCTGACAGACCTCACTGTGTCAGAGTGATCTGCAGTCTGTGTTAAAGTGTACCCTGATAGATCTCACTGTGTCAGAGTAATCTGTACTCTGTGTTAAAGTGTACCCTGACAGACCTCACTGTGTCAGAGTGATCTGCAGTGTGTGTTAAAGTGTACCCTGATAGATCTCACTGTGTGAGAGTAATCTGCAGTCTGTGTTAAAGTGTACCCTGACAGCCCTCACTGTGTCAGAGTAATCTGTACTCTGTGTTAAAGTGTACCCTGACAGACCTCACTGTGAGAGAGTAATCTGCAGTGTGTGTTAAAGTGTACCCTGCCAGACCTCACTGTGTCAGAGTAATCTGTACTCTGTGTTAAAGTGTACCCTGACAGACCTCACTGTGTCAGAGTAATCTGTACTCTGTGTTAAAGTGTACCCTGACAGACCTCACTGTGTCAGAGTAATCTGCAGTCTGTGTTAAAGTGTACCCTGACAGACCTCAGTGAGTACTAACTGATAGGTTGAGACATTTTGATTTTCTTTCAGATTCTCCACCCCAACCTGCGCCTTTATTCCAAAACCTTATCAAGCTTGAAGTTTAATTATTTTGGTTGTTTTTCTTTTTTAAATGAGTTTTCGATGCTTGACTTCAATTATCCATTACGACTGCAGGATTTACCAGAGACAGATAGAATTGCATTTCTCCCGCACCTTTCACAACCTCATGGTGGCCTGAAGCATTTTCTAGCCCAGTACATTTGCAATGTGGGGACAACAGAGAATCTCCAACATACAACGATGTGCTCATGCCCAGATAATCTGCTTTAGTGATGTTAAATATTGGCTGGGGCACTGATGATCGAGAGGGTTTCTGATCTTAGAGTCAGCAACTGCTTACAGCAAAGAAATATAGACTCGTGGAGTTTTACAGCCCTTTGACTCACCATGCCTGCTGACCATCAAGCATCTATCTATTCTAATCCCATTATCCAGCACTTGGTCTGTCGACTTCTGCGCTGTGGTGTTTTAAATGCTTCTTAAACGTTGTGAGCGTTCCCACCTCTACCAGCCTTTCAGACAGCAAGTTCCAGATTCCCACAACCCTCTGGGGGAAAAGCTTTTCCCCAAATCCCGTCTAAATCTCCTGCCCCTTACCTTAAATCTATGGCCCCTGATTATTGGCCCCTCAATGAAAGGGAAAAGTTTCCTCTTATCTACCCTATCTATATCCTTCATAATTTGTACACCTCAGTCAGCCCCCCCCCCCCCCCCCAGCCTTCTCTGCTCCAAGGAAAACAACCCCAGCCTAACCAGCCTCTCTTCACAGCTGAAACACTCCAACCCAGACAACATCCTGGGGAATCTCCTCTGCACCCTCTCCGATGCAATCACATCCTTCCTATAGAGTGGGGACCAGATCTACACACAGTATTCTAGCTGTGGCTGAATTAGCGTTTTATTCGGCTCCATCATAATCTCCCTGCTCTTATTTTCTATCCCTCCGCTATTAAAGGCAAGTATCCCATATGCCTTCTTAACCACCTTATCTACCTGCCCAGCTGCCTTCAAGGATCTATGGACAAGCACCCCAAGGTACCTCTGGTCCTCTGTACTTCCGAGGGTCCTACCAGACCCTCGAGAATGTCCAATTCACCTAACAAGCACGTCTTTTGGGACTTGTGGGAGGAAACCGGGGCACCCGGAGGAAACCCATGCAGACACGGGGAGAACGTGCAGACTCCGCACAGACAGTGACCCAAGCCGGAATCGAACCCGGTCCCTGGCGCTGTGAAGCAACAGTGTTAACCATTGTGCTACTGTGCTGTAATTACTGTTGTAATGTCGGAAACACAGCAGCCAGATTGCATACAGCAAATTGGGAATAGTTTCTCCCTAACTACTCTATTCAGACTCCACATGATTTTGAACAATTTAATCAAATCTCCTCTCGAGGAGAAAAACGCGAGCTGCTCCAATCTGCCTATGTAACTTTAGACCCTTATCCCTGGAACCATTCTTATAAATCTTCTGCACCCTCTCTAAAAACTCCACAACCTTCTTAAAGTGTGCTGGCCAGAACTAGATAGAACATAGAACATTACAGCGCAGTACAGGCCCTTCGGCCCTCGATGTTGCGCCGACCGTGAAACCACTCTAAAGCCCATCTGCACTCTTCCCTTATCATCATCCATTTGTTTATCCGTATGTTAGATGCAACTCTCCAGCTGAGCCGGAAACCAGAGTTTTATTGAGGTTCATAATAACGTCCTCACTTTTGTACTCTATGCCTTTATTGGTAAAGCACAGGATTCTTTTTAACCACTTTCTCAACCTGTCCTGCTACCTTCAATAGTTTTTGTACATATACCTCAGGCTGCTTTGTTCCTGTAACCTGTTCGAAGTGTACTCTGTTTTATATTATCTCTTCTTGTTCTTTTTCCCAAGATGTATCATTTCACACACCTCTGTATTAAATTTAATATTACTATCCGTCTATCCATTCCACCAACTTGTCCATATCTTGACATTTATCACTATACCTTATAATTCACAGCACACAGCACATAGAACTGTTCCATGCTTTGTGTCATCTACAGATTTGAAAGTGTGCTTTTAAAACAATACCATTGCACAAACAGCTCACTTTCCTGGACACAGAGACATGTCTTGGGCGGCTGATCAGCCAATACAATATCACAAGAACACAGAGTATTACACCGCCCATAAAGAACAGACAGGGAAATACGTATATTCCTGGTTTTCTATCAGGTCACTGGAAGCGTGAGACAGAAAGTTATTTGAGCAATTCAGATAGGGACAGGGTGGAGACCGAGAAAGTTTGAAAGTGAGGGTAAGACAGAGACTAGCAGCAAGACAACATTCAAGAGGGACAAACAGGAAGACAAATACTGAGAGCAGGCAAAACTTTTTTGTGTAAAGTTATTCCTGTTGTGAAGAGGTGGCCCCATTGTGTAAGTGTGTACTGGGCTGAGGTCTGTGTGCAAGCGAAAGTCTCCATAGCCCTAGATGACCATAGGCTGCTTTTCCCTTTGAGTGAGAGAGATGGCCTGGTGGTGATTTAACCTAAAGGTCACCCACACCTCAGGCATGGGGGTAAAGTTGCGAAGGCGGAGCTTTTATACATAACCTCAGCCAGCCTGGTTTTGGGAGATGTTGATTGATTAGATGGTCTGGATTGTGTAGAGATGTGTAAATTATCTAGCAAGGAGGTTATGCTGTATTTACACAAGATACTAGTTAGAGCTCAGCTGGAACATTGTGTAGAGTTCTGGGAGCCACACTATAGGAAGGATGTCAACACATTGGAGAGAGAGCAGCAGAGGTTTACAAGAATGGTTCTGGATGTGAAACTGTGGTTTTGAAGTTAGATTGGAGAGGTTGGGACTGTTCCCTTGGGAGAGAAGAAGGCTAAAAGGGATTTGATAGAGATGTTGATAATCATGAGGGGGCTGTACTGAATAGACAGGGAGGAACTATTCCTCTTGTAAAAGGATCAAGAACAAGAGGACACAGATTTAAAGTAATTTGCAAAGAAGCAAATACGATGTGAGAAAAGATAAATTCACCCAACGAGTGGGGGAAATGGCACAAAGTCATGATGCTAAATTGAAGAGCTGGTGCAGACACAGTCGGTGGGCCAAATGGGCTCCTTCTGTGCTGTAACAATTCTGTCATCTAAAGATGTTCTCCGATGTGCAAACATGTTCTCCATTGCTGTGCAAAGGTTGTTTCCTTGTGCAAAGTTATTCCATGATTTGGTCTAAAGAAGTTCTGTATTGTCATTGCTATTGTGGCCAACAGCAACATCATTATTCTCCAATAATGATATGGGGTCTTTTACCTGAGAGCAGGATGGACTCTGATGTAAGGCTTGTCAAAAAGACGACCTTTCTGAAAGGGTGATAGTCTCTCCGTATTGCGTTGAAGATATATAAGTCTCAATTATGGTACTTGAGTCTCGAGAGTGGAATTGAACTCATAACTTTCTGACACAGATAAGAGGGCTAGCAACTGATCCACGACTGTCACCTCAATTAGAAAGGTCTTTGTAACAAAGAAGCCACGTTCTACCAAACTGAATGGATCAGTAAAAAAACAGTCACTTTAGCCAAACTGAATTCAAAACTGTCAGTAACATAGATGTGGAGATGCTGCGTTGGACTGCGGTGAGCACAGTGAGAAGTCTTACAACACCAGGTTAAAGTCCAACAGGTTGGAATCGAATCACTAGCTTTCGGAGCAACTGCTCCTTCCTCAGGTAATTCACCTGAGGAAGGAGCTGTTCTCGGAAAGCTAGTGATTCAAAACAAACCTGTTGGCCTTTACCCTGGTGCTGTAAGACCTCTCACTGTCAGTAACATAGCAAAGTCATTCTTATGAGCAATGAGCAAAATGAAGTGTCCTGTGTGCATTCATCAATGGTGGAGATGTGTGGGAGAGGAGGAGATTTCTCTTGAGCAGGTTAAACCATGGTACCTAGCTAAGAGTGACCACTAACAGCTCATGTCTACCCCACATTGTTGCAAACGCCGGTTTATACAGCTGGCAGGCATAAGGTTCTGACTCCCGAGAGTCTGTGGTTGCATATTTTCTTGGAAGTTCCACCAAGCGACCTAAGACCTCCAAAAGGCCCATCCAGATCAAACCGCCCTTTTATTTCCCATTGCCAGTTTCATAAACAAAAGCGTTGGAAAAAAAAGAACATTTTCATTCCCTCCATAATTTTTCTTGGGGGTGTTTTTAACCACTCATTTGTGGCTGTCACTGACAAGGCAGAGGTGAACATGTTTGCTGCCTGCAGTCGCCACCTGGTGCTGACTTCCATTTCTGGAGACTTCAAGGTAGTCCCAGAAGATTGACAAATTGACCCCTCCAGCAGCTTGAGCCTGCAAATTTGCTCATCTGGAATAAACAAAGGGTCAATGGAAACTCTCTGGAAAGGAAAGGTTTGTAAGAAGGAAAAGATTGGTATAGGCAAATGTGGGCCTACTACAGGCAGAGAAAGGGGAATTTGTAATGGGTAATAATGAAATGGCAGATAAACTTTGCGTCTGCCTTCGTGAAGGAAGATACAGAAAAACATCCCTGAAACATTGGGGAGCCAAGAGACTAGTCAGATAGAGTAGCTGAAAGAAATTATTATTAGTTTAAAAAAAAAAGTAGTGCTGGAGAAATTAATGGGACTGAAAATAGATAACTATTGGACTTAATGATCTACATCTCAGAGGAGTGAAAGAGGTGAGTGCAGAGTTAATGGAAGCTCTGATGGTCAGCTTTCAAAATTCTATAGATTCTGGAATGGCTCATGCAGATTGGAAGGTAACAAATATAACTTCACTATTTAAGGAAGGAGGGCGAGAGAAAACGGAACTATAGCCCTGTTAGCCTAACATCAATAGTTGGAGAAATGCTAGAATCTATTATAAAGGATGTGATAACAGGGCACTTAAAAAATAATGGTAGGACTGGGCAGAGTTAACAAGGATTTATGAAATGGGAATCATGTTTAAGAGACCTGTTGGAGTTTTTGAGGATGTTATGAGCAGGATAGATGAAGGAGAACCAGTGAATGTGGTGTATTTAGATTTTCAGAAGGTTTTCAATAAGGCCCCACACAAAAGGATAATGAACGAAAGTAGGGCCCATGGGATTGGGGTAATACCTTGGCATGGATTGAGGTTTGGCTAATGGACAGAAAACAGAGAGTAGAGATACGAACAGAGGGACGTGTGAAATAAGAGCAGAAGTAGGCCATTCAGCCCGTCAAGCCAGCCATTCTGTAAGATCATGGCCGATCTGTTTGTTGAGTTCCACATTCCCCATCTCCCCGATAACCTTTAATCTCCTTGCCTCACAAGAATTTATCTACCACTTCCTTAAAAATCGCCATGCCTTCTGCGGCGTGAGCACGATCCTTTGAGAGAAAACATCTCTTTCTAAAGAGTGACCCTCTAATTTTGAAACAGTGCCCCTAGTTCGGGACTCATCCACAAATGGAAATGTCCTTTCCCATCCTCGTGGTTAAGACCATTCAGGACCTTGTACACTTCAATCAAGTCACCTCTCAACCTTCTGCGTGAGAAGAAGAATTGGACAGCATCCACATGGTTGCACCTAGGGTCCCTGTACGTGTCTCTGTTCTCAGAGAGGAGTTCACGCCAGATTGGGGGGCAGGGGGGTGTGTAGAACACGGGGGGGACACAGTCTCAGAGTAAACGGCAGGGTAGTTTATGACTAAGGTGAGGTGGATTGTGGTGAATTTGAATTCTCGACCCCAGAGGCCTGTGGAGGGCTCAGTCACAGAGTGCGTTCAACGCAAGATCGATACATTCTGGATACTAAGGACACTAAAGGATACAGGAATAGTGCAGAAAGGTGCATTGAGGTAGACAATCAGCCATGATCTAGTTGAATGGTGGAGCAGACTCAAGTGGCTGAATAGCCTATCCCTATTCCTGTTTTCTATATTGGTTGCCGCACCAACAATATTCAAGACATCAGCAGCATCGAGAACAAAGCATCCCACTTGACTGACACCCTCCAACCGCACAGACACCCTTCAACTGCCGCACGGTTAGCATTGTGGCTAGCACAATTGCTTCACAGCTCCAGGGTCTCAGGTTCGATTCAGCTTGGGTCACTGTCTTTGCGGAGTCTGCACATCCTCCCCGTGTGTGCGTGGGTTTTCCTCCGGGTGCCTCCGGTTTCCTCCCCACAGTCCATAGATGTGCCGGTTAGGTGGATTGGCCGTGATAAATTGCCCTTAGTGTCCAAAATTGCCCTCAGTGTTGGGTGGGGTTATGGGGATAGGGTGGAGGTGTTAACCTTGGGTAGGGTGCTCTTTCCAGGAGCCAGTGCAGACTCGATGGGCCGAATGGCCTCCTTCTGCACTGTCAATTCTATGTAAAAAAAAAACAGCTCAAACATTGTAGCCTCAGCACCACCAGTGCAGAGTCCTGAACGTGTACCGCCTGCAAAATGCAGTTCAGATACTCTCCAAGGCGCCTTTTGTTACATTATCTAAGCCAGTGTCCTTTACCACCTCAAAGGACAAGGCCGACAGATGCATGGGAACATCACCAGCTGCAAATTGCCCTCCAGGTCACTTCCTGGCTTCACTGTCACTGGGTCAAAGACCTGGAACTTTCTCTCTAACAATTACTCGGAAGTACCTACACCTCTGGACTGCAACAGTTCGGGAAGATGGCCTCCACTATTCCTACGGGTAATTGGAGATGCATAACAAAGGCGGCCTTACCAGAAACACCCACCTCCCATGAATGAGTATTAAAGTCAGAATGTAGTATTCTCCATTGCTACACCGCAGCCCAGAAATTGTGCTCAAGGTTTTCTGCAATGGGGCTTGAAAATGCTGCTTACCTAGCTCAGAGACAGAATTGCTGGTACCAAATCATAGCTGACAGCTACTTTCCAAAGCAGTTTATATTTTCTTGATGCATATCAACATCCTATAAAGCTGTATACCTATGCATCTTTATCTTGTGTATCTGAATGTACCAATGCTTCTGTGTGATAGTCGCAATTATACTAACTGATATGCTATCTCTTTTCTCACTGACAGCGTCTCAATGATTGTCAACGCGACTCTGAACCAGTCCCCGATAGCAACTTCAAATCTAGTGCTGTCGACAGCTCCAGTGATTCCAAACTCTTGCCCTGAAGGTCACTTCTGGGCAGGCTCTACACCTTTCAACCTATCTATATCATGGTGGTGTGCATCACCGGTCTATAGGAAACAGCTTTGTGATGATTGTCATGTGTTACATAAAAGCCATTGCACAGTGCCGGATATCTACCTGGGCAACCTGGTGGTGCCGACCTGCCTCCTTTTGGCTTGTCTCCCCTTCTGGGCCGTCAACATTGCCCGCCGCTACCATTGGCCCTTTTGGAGGATCCTCTGCCGTTACGTCAACCTCTGTTATTTACGTGAACCTTACCAGCGCGTCTACTTACTCGTGATGGTCAGCATTGACCGCTACCTAGCTCTGGTGAAAGTCCTGGATCATGGCAGATACGAACAGTCTCATGCGCTAAGATCAACTGTTTCTTCATCTGGATGTTTGGCTTATTGATGAGCAGCCCTGCCATTATATTCCGTGAAGTGAGCTACATCCAACACTTGAATATCTCCGCCTGCCTACTCAACCATCCCCACATAGCCTGGAAGCTGCAGATGGACATTACACTGCTAGTCATCGTCTTCCTGGTGCCTGTCACCCATCATCAGCTTTTGCACCTTCCAAATCATGAATGTTCTAAGAAACAACCAAATGCAACGCTTCAAGCAAGTGCGCAGGGAAGCAAGGCCACCTATCTGGTCCTCGTTGTCCTCTTGGTTTTCATCATTTGTTGGATCCCCCTTTCAATTTCTTCGGATCCTTGCATCTTCTATGAAATAAAGTTGTTGTCGGGATGCAGCTGGCAGAATGTGATTAATAATGGCAATCAGATTGCGATATTTCTCGCATGTACCAATAGCTGCATCAACCCCATACTCTATGTCCTTGTGGGAAAGCAATTCAGGAATAAAGCAAAAGAGCTTATATCCAATCCATAGCCAGGAGGATGTCATCAGGAATTTCACTGACTCTGTCACAACCCAGACCACATCAACAAAGAGTAAACAGTTCACCAGGGATCAGGCATAAAGCCACTCCTATCCTACCCCCGTGTTACATGGCATCTAGTGTGGTGGCATTGACTGTTGTGGACATTTATTCTTCCTGTAAATGACGGGAAGGCTTTTGCATGTAAACTTTGTAAATTTCAAAGAAAGAGAATAAAATGTAGCTGACACACCAGTATGGTTCCCAGGTCTGTCAATAATCTCCTCCAGATAGCTGGTCCCATCCTGTCATCAGGAGAGATGCTGATATCTATCACTGCCCCTGGCTAGGGAGAAAATTGTTCACCAAACAGCTGCTTGTCACCATCCCATCACTCCTGATGCAATGTGCCCTCTGAGGACAACATTCAAGGATATGAAATGAAAATCGCTTATTGTCACGAGTAGGCTTCAATGAAGTTACTGTGAAAAGCCCCTAGTCACCACATTCCGGCGCCTGGTCAGGGAGGCTGGTAGGGAATCGAACCGTGCTGCTGGCCTACCTTGGTCTGCTTTAAAAGCTAGTGATTTAGCCCAGTGTGCTAAACCAGCCCTATAAAATAAGAGCAGGAGTAAGCTACTCAAACCCCGGGGCTGTTCCACCATTCCACAAGACTCCACACTCTGCTTACTCCCGATGACCTAAGTGAGTCAAGAATTCTGCCATAGTCTTAAAATATTAAATCATCCTGCCTCTATCGCTTTCCAGGGTAGAGAGGATGGCACCCAATGCATTTATATCTTTTCTCAAGTAAGGAGTTGAGAACTATACACAGTGCTCGAGATGTGGCCTAACCAACAACCCGTACAACTGTAGCAAAACATCCCTATTTTTACATTCCATTCCCCTTGCAATAAACAACACATTCCATTTTTCTTCCTAATCACTTGCTGTATCTGCATATTGACATTTCCTGATTCCTGCACCAGGACACCCAGATCCCTCTGTACATCAGAGTTCTCAATCTCTTTCCATTTAAATCATTGCTGCTTTTCTATTTGTGCCAAAATAGAAAAGTTTGCACTATACTCAGACTTGTCTATGTCCTTTTGCAGGCTCCTTATGTCCTCTTCACAATTTCCTGACTTTCCTCCCTGTGTGTCATCAGCAAATTTAACAACCAGACCTTCGGTCCCTTCACCCAAGTTATTGATATAAGTTGTGAATAGTTGAGGCCCCAACACTGTTCCCTGTGGCAGTCCACTCATCACATCCTGCCAACCCAAACAGATGCATTCATCTCTGATCCCTTTTTCCTGTTCGATAACCAGTTCTCTATCCATGCTAATATTTTATCCCCCACATCATGAACTCTTATTTTGCGTAGAAGACTTTGATGTGAGACCAAAAGCCTCAAATGCCAAATGCCTCCAGAGTCCAGTACATCGACAGGTTCCCCTTGGCTGGTTTAGCACACTGGGCTAAATCACTGGCTTTGAAAGCAGACCAAGGCAGGCCAGCAGCACGGTTCAATTCCTGTACCAGCCTCCCCGAACAGGTGCCGGAATGTGGCGACTAGGGGATTTTCACAGTAACTTCATTGAAGCCTACTCGTGACAATAAGCGATTTTCATTTCATTTCATTTTCATATTGCTTGTTACTTTCTCAATAAACTCCAATGAATTAGTCAAACATGAATTCCATTTGGCAAAACCATGTTGACTCTGTCTGATTGTATTGATATTTTCTTGCAGTGTTGTTCAAATGTTTCCTTAAAATCTATCCAAGGTAACTGGCCTGTAGTTTCCTGCTTCATGTCTCATTCCTTTCTTGAACAGAGGATTCAGATTCACAATTTAAACCTGCTGGGGCCTTTCCTGAATCTAGGGAATTTTGGAAAATTAAAATGAATCCCCTACAATCTCAGCAGCCACTTATTTTTTGAATAAATTTAGTGTACCCAATTCATTTTTTCCAATTAAGGGGCAATTTAGCATGGCCAATCCCCCTACCCTGCACATCTTTGGGTTGTGGGGGGTGAAACCCACGCAGACACAGGGAGAATGTGCAAACTCCACACGGACAGTGACCGGGAGTCGGGATCGAACCTGAGATCTCGGTGCCGTGAGACTGCAGGGTTAACCCACTGGGCCACCCTGCTGCCCAGCAGCCACTCATTTTAAGACTTTAGGATGAAGCCCCTCCCTCTCTTTTACAGTGAAGACAGCCACAGAATACCTGTTCAATTCATCAGCCATTTCCTCATTTTGTATTATTAATTCCTCATTCGTACTCTCAAGAGGACCAACACTCATTTTATTTACTCTTTTCCTTTTTATATACTTGTAGATACTCTTATTTCCTGTTTTTATATTTCTGGCAACCTTTCTTTTGCATTCTCATTTCTATCTCATTATTAATCTTTTAGTCATTCTTTGCAGTTCTTCATACTCTGCCCGACCTTCTGACCTGCCACTCACCTTTGTAGAATTACATGCTTCTTTTTTCAACTTGATACTGTCTTTAACTTCTTTAGTTAGCCACGTATGGTGTGTCCTTCTCTTCACTTGAATTTGTCATTTGTGGGTATTCTGAAATATCTCCGAAAATGTTTTGCACTGCAACGCTACTGACCTATTCCTGAAACAAATTTCAAAGTTTACATTAGCCTGTTCTGTATTTCTACCCTCATAATTGCCCTTATTTAAGTTTAGAATACTAGCGTTAGATCCATTCTTCTCTCCCTCAAACTGAATATGAAATTCAATCATATTATGATTACTGATACCTAGGGACAATTTCACTAATAATGAGAATCTTTGTTAGTGTCACAAGTAGGCTGACATTAACACTGCAATTAAGTTACTGTGAAAAGCCCCTAGTCACCACATTCCGGCACCTGTTCGGAGAGGCTGGTATGGGAATTGAACCGTGCTGCTGGCCTGCCTTGGTCTGCTTTGAAAGCCAGCTATTTAGCCCTGTGCTAAACCAGCCCCTGTCCAATTCACCTAGCAAGCACATCTTTTGGGACTTGCAAGCACATCTTTCGGGACTTGTGGGAGGAAACCCACGCAGATACGGAGGGAACATTCCACACATACAGTGACCCAAGTCCTGAAGCTCTGAATCAACAGTGCTAACCACTGTGTGACTGTGCTGCACACTATGATGTCATTAATGAATGCTGTCTCATTGTGCGGTACCAGATCTAGTATATCCTGCTCTCTGATTGCTATTAAATGGTAAGATTCTTGGTAGTGTGGATGAGCAGAGAGATCTCGGTGTCCATGTCCATAGATCCCTGAAAGTTGCCACCCAGGTTGAGAGGGTTGTTAAGAAGGCGTACGGTGTGTTAGCTTTATTGGTAGAGGAATTGAGTTTCGGAGCCATGGGGTCATGTTGCAGTTGTACAAAACTCTGGTGCGGCCGCATTGGAGTATTGCGTGCAGTTCTGGTCGCCACATTATAGGAAGGATGTGGAAGCATTGGAAAGGGTACAGAGGAGATTTACAAGGATGTTGCCTGGTATGGAGGGAAGATCTTATGAGGAAAGGCTGAAGGACTTGAGGCTGTTTTCGTCAGAGAGAAGAAGGTTAAGAGGTGACTTAATTGAGGCATACAAGATGATCAGAGGATTAGATAGGGTGGACAGTGAGAGCCCTTTTCCTCAGATGGTGATGTCTAGCATGAGGGGACATAGCTTTAAATTGAGGGGAGATAGATACAGAACAGATGTCAGAGGAAGGTTCTTTAATCAGAGAGTAGTAAGGGCGTGGAACGCCCTGCCTGCAACAGTAGTGGACTCGCCAACACTAAACGCATTCAAATGGTCATTGGATAGGCATATGGAGGATAAGGGAATAGTGTAGATGGACTTTAGAGGGGATTCACAGGACGGCGTAACATCGAGGGCCGAAGGGCCTGTACTGCGCTGTAACCCCTCCCCCTTAAGGATCACGAAAACACGATCTGAGACATCGCTGGCCCTGGCACCTGGGAAGCAACACACCAACCGCGAGTCTCTCTTGTTCCCACAGAATCTCCTATCTATCCCCCTAAACTATGGAGTCTCCAATGACTAATGTTCTACTCCTTTCCCCCTTCCCTTCTGAGCAACAGGGACAGACTCTGTGCCAGAGACCTGTACCCCATGGCTGACCCCTGGTAAGTCCCCCCCCAACAGTATCCAAAACGGTATACCTGTTACTAAGGGGAACGACCACAGGAGATCCCTATACTGACTGCTTACCCCCAGCCCCTCTCACCGTCACCCATCTATCTTAATTCTTTGGCGTAATTACCTCCCTGAAGCTTCTATCTATGACCCTCTCTGCCTCCCAAATGATCCAAAGTTCATTCAGCTCCAGCTCCAGTTCCCTAACACGGTTTTTGAGGAGCTGGAGTTGGGTGCACTTCCCACAGATGAAATCAGCAGGGACACTGACGGCGTCCCTCACCTCAAACATTCTGCAGGAGGAGCATTGTACTGCCTTCCCCTCTAGATTAAAAAAAAACAAGAAAAAGAAAGGAAGAGCTTACCTGATATTCCCTCAAACCCTTAGGTTAGAGGAGGTGGAAGGGTGGGGGGGGACACTGCAAGTGTAGTGTCTCGGGTTTAGCAACCACCCGACTTGTTACAGGCACTCACCTTCCCGACAGGCCCCTGCTCCCGCCGAAAATCCAGAGGCCGTTCCCGCTGGAAGGTAAGCAAATTTAAAGGCACTCCACTCACCTTCCCGACAGGCCCCTGCTCCCACCGAGAATCCGGAGGCTGCTCCCGCTGAAAGGTAAGCAAATTTAAAGGCACTCACTCACCTTCACGACAGGCCCCTGCTCCCGCTTCCCAACGACCGTGGTTTTTTTTTTGGTTAGAGGAGGAGGTAGGGGGGGAAACACTGAGGAAGTGTTTCGGGTTTAACTGTCACTTGACAACAGCCCCTCCACAAACCACCTTCAAATTAGGCTGACCGCACTGCACGTATGCAAATTTCCCCTGAACAGCCAATCAGTAGCTCTGCTCTGCTGCCCTCTGCTGGATGCTTGCCTTCACTCGAACTCCTCGGGTCTCTTTCGCAGGTACACCTTCAAATTAGGCTAACCGCACTGCACGTATGCAAATTTCCCCGGAACAGCCAATCAGTAGTTCTGCTCTGCTGCCCTCTGCTGGAGATATAACCTATGATTATTACTTACCTTTCTCACAGGTCCTCAGCATTTCTTCCTTTATATCACTTCTTAGAATCACGGACTCCCTACAGTGCAGAAAGAGGCTATTTCACCAATTGGGTTTGCATTGACCTTCTGAAAAAGTGCCACTCCCCTGCCCTATCCCTATAATCCCACCCAAAATTTTGGACACTAAGGGCAATTAACCATGGCCAATCCACCTGAGGGCTCATCTTTGGACTGTGGGAGGAAACCGGAGCACCCGGAGGAAAACCACGCAGACACGGGGAGAACGTGAAAACTCCACACAGACAGAGACCCAAGCCAGGAATCGAACCTGGGACCCAGGTGCTGTGAGGCAGCAGTGCGAGCATAGAATATAGAACATACAGTGCAGAAGGAGGCCATTCGGCCCAACGAGTCTGCACCAACCCACTTAAGCCCTCACTTCCACCCTATCCCCGTAACCCAATAACCCCTCCTAACCTTTTCAGACACTAAGGACAATTTAGCACAGCCAATCCACCTAACCTACACATCTTTGGACTGTGGGAGGAAACCGGAGCATCCGGAGGAAACCCACGCACACACGGGGAGAACGTGCAGACTCCGCACAGACAGTGCCCCAGCAGGGAATTGAACCTGGGACCCAGGCGCTGTGAAGACACAGTGCTAGCCACTTGTGTTGCCGTGCTGCCGCTGTCGCTGTGCTGCGATGTGGGTGCTGTTCGGGGGCTGATAAACATCTTCAGCAAATAGCATCTTACCTTTAATTTTTCTCATCTCTACCAAATTGATTCTACACGATAGAGGGTGCCTGCATGCACCATAACGTTCAACTGGCCTGTTGATATTTGCTGACTCAGCTCATAGTGGAATGATGGCAATATGCTGGAAAGCCATTGCTGCCAAAGAAACTATACTCCAATTTACACAAGCGGGGAAAAGGAAAATGGGGTGGAGTTGAATATTTCTTCAGAATGTATAACGGCAAAAGGTATGGTAGAAATCTGCACTGATATGTAAATTGTGTAACATTATCTGCAAGAGAGGGGGCGGGATAGCAAGGCATTTTGGATACAACCAGTTCATTGCAACACAGGATGATACAAAACCGACGGAGGCTGTCTCGCCCAGTATACCTTGTACCAACTATTTGACAGAAATATCCAGTTAGTCACCCTCCCTTTGACTTTCCCATATCGTATAAAATATTATTATTAGCTGTACACTGGAGACAACATCCAAGCTAAAGACCATGGGCAGGAGTCTCTGATCCCGCGCCGGGTCGGAGAATCACCGGGGGGGGGGGGTGAATCCCACGACCTGCTCCGATGCTGGGCCGTCGATCCTCCAGCGACCGGAGAATCGGTGACAATGGCGCCGGTGCAGTCACCGCAGCGTTGGTCGGAGGGCATTCAATGCGCCCCCCCCCCCCCCGGCCGATTCCCCGCGCTCGATGGGCCGAATGGCCGCCGAGTTCGGCTAAGTTCTGCCGGCATCGTTCGCGTGTGGTCCTACCCAGCAGACCTCAGTGTTCTGGGCAGCACGGTAGCACAAGTGGCTAACACTGTGTCTTCACAGTTCCAGGGTCCCAGGTTCGATTCCCGGCTGGGTCACTGTCTGTGCGGAGTCTGCAAGTTCTCCCCGTGTCTGGCCAGGGGCTACCGATTGGCGGGCGGGCTATTTCCAGGGGGGGGGGGGCTATGTTCCTCCGCACCGGGCCCCCGTAGGGCTCCACCATGTTGCCCGGGGACCGGCACAGAGACGGCAACCCACGGGCATGCGCGGACCTGTGCCGGCTGTGGTGCGCATGCGCGGTGCCCTGCTGGTGCCCGTATCAGCAGCTGGAGCGACATGAATCACTCCAGTGCCACGCTGGCCCCCTGTGCAGCGCAGGATCGCTAGCTCCTAGGGGCCAGATGACGCCGTTATAAAACGCTCCAGCGTTTACAACGGCGTCAACACTAAGCTTCATGATCGGAGAGTCCCGCCCCATGATCCTAGGAACGGGTAGAAATTCTTCCAGATTATGAACTAACATAGAATTCTAATTAGCAATTAGCAGCTGAGGGATTTGAATGGACTCTCCCGTTCCACAACACATACTCTACCCAACCAGGGATGCTCCCTATCGGTTTGATCCACATCCACAACCTGTGCCCTCTGTCCTGACAGGACACATCCATTTATTTTCAAAGCATTGTTAAGATAACAGTTGTTGTTATAACTGGAGGGGAAGATCCCAGAATGGAACGCTGGTTTAAAAGACTGTAAATTTTACTTTTTCAAATAAAACATGGAGGAACAGATTCACTGGACTGCTGATTAGTTTTAGCAACAATATAAAAAACAATCACTAAATATGAAAAGTGGGATTATTGTACAATACTCCTTTACTGCTCTCCCTTAACTTTACAATAGAAAGCTGACACTTTTAAAGAAAGCTTCAGCTCCACATTTAACAACAAATCCAGTCCAGGATTTTACACCAACCACTTTAGGATTCTTTTGACTTGACCACCGTGCAGACTGCTCACAATTGCTTTAACTCTCGATTCCTAGACTGTATTAAAATAACATCAAACATTTAATCTATGTCTGAAGTCTGCTGTTCTACTTTAAATCTAGTTTCTGCAATTGTCTCTTAAACTCAAAGAACAAAGAAAAAAAAAGTACAGCACAGGAACAGGCCCTTCGGCCCTCCAAGCCTGTGCTGATCATGATGCCCAAATTAATTAAAAACTTTCTGCCCTTACTTATTCCATATCCCTCTAATTCTTCCCTATTCATGTATCCATTCAGATGCCTCTTAAATGTTGCCAGTGTGCCTGCTTCCACCACATCCTCTGGCAGCGCATTCCAGGCACCCACCACTCTGTGCATGCAAAACGTACCCTGCATACCTCCCTTAAACTTTCCCCCTCGAGCCTTGAACCTGTGTAATTGACACTTCCACCCTTGGAAAAAGCCTCTGACTATCCACCCTGTCTATGCCTCTCATAATTTTGTAGACCTCTATCAGGTCTCCTCTCAGCCTCCATCTTTCCAGTGAAAACAATCTTAGTTTATACAACCTCTCCTCACAGCCAACACCCTCGAGACCAGGCAACATTCTGGAGAACCTTCTTTGCAATCTCTCCTAAGCTTCCACATCCTTCCGATGATGTGGTGACCAGAACTGCACGCAATACTCCAAATGCAGCTTAAACAAGGATTTATATAACTGCAACATGATTTCCCCAACTCCTGTACTCAATGCCCCGGCTGATGAAGGCAAGCATGCCACATGCCTTCTTAATCACCTTGGCCACCTGTGTTGCCACTTTTAGGGACATGTGGACCTGCACACCCAGATCCCTCTGTATGTTAATATTCCTGAGGGTTCTGTCATTTACAGTCTAATTCATACCTAGATTTGATCCTCTGAATGCATCACCTCGTATTTTTCCGGATTAAACGCCATCTGCCATTTCTGAACCCAAATCTCCAGCCTATCTATATCCTGTTGTATCCTTTTATAATCCTCGGCACTATTATAAACTTCGCCAATCTGCGTGTCATCTGCAAACTTACTAATCAGATCACCCACATTTTCCTCCAGATCATTTATATATACTCCAAACAACAGAGGTCCCGTCTCTGATCCCTGCAGAACACCATTAGCTACAGATCTCCATTTGGAAAAACACCCTTCCACCCCTACTCTCTGTCTTCTATAACCAAACCAGTTCTGCATCCATCTAGCCAGCTCATCCGAATCCCATGTGATTTTAGTTTTTGTACTCAGAACACATTGTTTATTCTTCTTTGAATTCTTCTGAACAATACCTTAGTCTCTGTTCTCTTAACCTGAGGTGACTTAAACATTCTTCCTGCCCCAATTCCCTGGTTATCTGGACTGTAACTTGTACTTTAGGAAGCCTGCCTCTTTGCAGTTCCAGTCCTCTCTTCTCTTTTTTCTCGCAGGTTCACTCCCTGAGGCCCTGGTTCAAACAGCCCTGGATTCCAATTATAACTAATCACAAAGCAAAGCGCCTCCATCTGGAAAGTGGCCTCCTGTTGCGAAACAATTACTTATTTCTACTATTTATTATTCATGCCCTCTCTAATCACAAGAGAGACAAAGTTGGAACTGAACCAACTGACACATATATAAACAACTTTGTCCAGCATGAAACTAACTATAGGATTTACCCTTACAGACATGGACCATTAAAGTATAAACATTTAAAACTATACCTTATTTCTAATGTTTACTAATACAAAATACCTTTGTTTACCTAAAACCTACTCTTTGAAAGAGAGATCTTCATAATCATGAAGATCCCGTTACACTGATGTAACATCAACTTTACACAATGTTACATGATAAATATATAACCACATATTTTACGGGACCCTGGGCTAGGACACATACAATTCCAGCTCTCCTTCACCTGGAGTTGCATTTGAATTAACCAATATTTTTTAGAAAAATATGCTAAGTCTTTGACCCCTGGCTGTCCAAGAATTACAGTTACCAGGTTTGTAAATTTAATCACAAATACTTTTTATTTATAACAAGAACTATAATGCAGCAAATACAACTGGCTAACTATTAGCTAATTCCTAAACCCCCACTTTAACTTGCTTCAACCCTCTACACACACACACACACATGACAGACAAACACAGAAGAGTGGAAATAATAAGTAAAAGGATAAATGTTCTTTGTTTCAGCTGGCTTTTGTATAGAACATCTTCCTTAAATGTTGGCTTCCAGCTCGCGATTTCACTGTAGATTCATTCAGGTCTCTGCAGTTTCAGAAATACAGCAACTTTCCTGGAGTGAACACAAGGGAGTGGGAGCCGGTCTTTCCCTTTGAGCATCCAGGATTCCAACTCTACTTTCCTTAGGTCTCTGGAAACCATCCCACTCAGGCAGGGTCCTAAACCTACCCGTTACTGGGCAGAACACGGCCTTGTGGCTAATTTTGGCCACCAGCCAACCAATTGAACCGAGTCCCACCCCTCCTAACGGGTGCCACAGAGTCTGAGTTTTGCTGCTCGAAAACTATCACCGTAAACTATGTTGCAACGTTTATACTTCCTCATTCTCACTGCTGCGTGACTTAAAGATTCATGTCCATTATGCATCCATGGATCAAAATGAAAACGGCAAAAAATAAAGCAAGGGGGAATCATCAGGACTGACCCTTACATATAGTGTATTGCATCACATAAATTAACGTTTCTTAGTTCACAATTACACATCATATTACATATTACAGATCATTACAATGATTTCAACCAAAAGAAAGACCAGGGGCCGGATTCTCCGTTGGCCAACACCAAAATCGCGAAACGCGATTGGACGGAGAATCGGTTCCGATGCCAAAATCACGGTGGGCACTGATTTGACGCCAAATCGCAATTCTCCGTCACCTCGACAGCGGCGTCAATGGGCACCGGAACACATTTACAGTAAACACCGTTTGGATATTATTAGGGGGCCCGACCCGGTATTCTCGGGGGCCTCCGCGATTGTCCTCCTGTGATTGGCCGAGTTTAAAAATCATGAAACTGGCATCGTGGCTGCTGGGGGGGTGGGGGGGGGGGGGGGAGAGGAGGTACTGAAAGTGTCCAATATCGCCATGGTTTGCTGACAGTTGTTCCACTGACCCGGGGGGGGGCTGCCAGGATATCGGGGGTTGGCCAGGAGGTGGGCTGTGGGGTCGGGGCGGACACAGAATACCATTGCCACAGCCAGCAAGGCAGCTATGCAGCTGTGCATGCTGCTGACTGCCCACTGTGAACTTTGTCCCACAGGTCATATAGGTGTCCCGTCCCCCCCCAGGCCACCCCACTGGGTACTCTCTGCCCCCAACCCACCCATCAGCTGCATGGACGCACCCCAGCACAACCAGTGCCATCTTGTTGGCTGGGATGAGCGTGTGTGGGAGTGTAATGTGTATGCGCGGCTGCAGCTTGCCAGCCTTCTGAGTGTTAATCATGGAGCCGGAAAATTGCGCACCATTTTCCATTGGAATCGATCATGTTCCACCTGGTGCCGGCGTCTCTTAATAGTAACGGAATCGTTCCAGGTGCGGCTGTGGTGAAAGTCCATGAATTCTGCGTCGGTGTCAACACTGAGTCTCTGAAACTGAGAATTGCGCCCAATAACTTCAGCAGCATCATCAGAAGCTGTACATGGTAACGTTATCATAACTCAAGTCTTGTGTTCCTTCATCTTCTGATTTCCAGTTTTCAACTCAGAAAATAATGGGCGCGATTCTCCCAAAAGGGAACAAATTCCCCTCGCGTGCGCGTTTAGCCGCGTGCTGCCCGGCACTTACAGTGGTGAGGAACACATGGATATTCAACGCAGTAAGCAGCCTGAATGGGAACATGCAGCCAAGGTTGTGGGGAGCTCTGCTCCCTGAATTCCCAATTGTAGCGAGAGACAGGGATGCCATTTGTAAATGCTGTCTCGATTTCAGAGTCCCCCAAAAGAATCTCGGACCTCCCCCGCAAGCCTGAACTCGATACAGGAGGGTCGCGACCTCCCACCAACCCTCTACGCCAGGCAACTCCGGCCCGATCGCGCACGCACGGAAAATGCCAGGTTGGCACCTTGGCAGTGCACATGCTAGCTGGAAGTGCCACCTGCGCACATTGGCAGTGCCATCTTGGCGCCCTGGCAGTGCCCATGCCAGATGGCAGCGCCACCTGGGCACCAGGATGAGACTGGCAGCTTGCCAGGATGGCACTGTAAGGGCATCAGGGTTGCGCTGCCAGGGTACCCAGCTCATACCAGCAGTGCCAGGGGCCCACCCTGGCCAAAGGGCATGCAGCTGGTATCCTCCAATCCCCTTGGTGACCCCCCCCCCCACGAGTTCCGTTTCCATCTGGTCCCCATTTGTGGTGCTTGCCCGAGATCTCCAAGGCAAAAGGGTTGAATCCCAAAGCCTCAGATACCTCGGGAATCAGTGCATTACAGTGAGACTTACTGCTCTGCTTTAATATGCAGATTTGCCAAAATCTGATCCCGCCCATTGTGGGCCGGATTCACATCGCAATGCTTCGTGAAATTGTGTTGAATCTCGGACGGTGATGTGAGCCTTGTAGATTACGGCAGTGGGGTCTCCCCGCTTCCAACAGACATGCTGAGCCGCAGTGAGCTGCTTTTCCGGGGGCCCGTGGCCATTGGATTGCGTCCAATGTTTCATTAAGTCTACAGTGCAATTGTCCTTTTCATCACTTTGTCCATTCTCAAACCCAATTTCCAAATTCACATGGGGTAAATTCACATGTCGATTTAATAGTCAAAATGCCATTTTGGTGCATTCACGTCTCATTTCTTCTCTTTTCGCTGTTTGAAGAGTGTTGTTAAGATGCTTCATATGTTCACTCAAAAGACGATTGTATTCTTGCATTGTTTGTTCTTTGAAATTTTTGTGATCTTGTTGTTTCTTCCACCCCCATATCAAACGGGTTATTTTCAATTCTGTTTCAGCCGTGTCAATTACTTCCTCTTTCTGAAGTTTCAGAGTTTATTCAAATTCTTCAACACTTTTTGCACAAGCTGTGAACTATCTCAGTCCAGCTCTCAGTAGAGTTTGAGTGGCTTTTGGAAAACTATTCAGTTGCCTTTCTTCCAACCACTACATCTTGTGTAGCATCACCAGCCAGCATTTTTAAATCTCTGGTAACTGACTCAGAAAGATCTCTTTGCAATTTCAGTACTTCTGGTTGACAATTCATAATTTCCAATTTTGCAGATACTCCAGCTGTTTTCTAATTGCCCATTACTATCTTCGATACATCAGTAATAATACTTAAATCAGTTATTTGCTCAACTTGGCAGCACGGTAGCACAGTGGTTAGCATTGTTGCTTCATAGTGCCAAGGACCTGGGTTCGATTCTTGGTTTGGGTCTGTGCGGAGTCTCCCAGTGCCTGCATGGGTTTCCTCCGGGTGCTCCGGTTTCCTCTGTAATTGAAAATATGGAAACATATGTCATTTGAAACATGGAAGTCTGGCACATACCTGATCTAAGAGTGCATGAGGGAATGTAGGGAAAAATCCCACGAGGGGTTAACAGCAGTTGCCGGGAGAGGACTGTGAAATGCAGATAGCCTTTGTCAAGCAGGCTCAGCAAACAAAACAAGCAGGTCTTTCAAGACACAATCAGTGAATTTTAGTATACAGCTAAAAGCAATGTTTTGCACCTCCCTTTGAAGTTAGGGAAGCAGATGGAAAAGAATGGATGCGGTTCAGTTGAATTAGGCGACAAATGTATTGGTGTGAAATTCTGCTGACACCAGGTGAATATGGGAAGCTGGAGACAACGTGTCTACGGGAACACATGTTAGACCCAAATCAAAGTCAAAATTATGAGCTGGGGACACAACTTGATAATAATAAAACTATAGAAATGACAGGAATCAAAAGTCACACCACTTTGAAATCAAAGCATTTTTGAACATCACAAAGGATACAATGTAATCAAAGATCTATGAGATGAGGTCATGCTCAAAATGAATACTTAGTCGTGTTAGAAAAATTCAGATTAAAGGTACCTTTTACAATCCAAATGAAATAAAAGTTACTTTATAAGAAAGTCATAAAAACTTAATAACTGTTAGAAAGATATATAAACCTTAAGAAAGGGGACAGCCAGCAGAGCCAGCTCAGAGTCAGCTCAGAGTCAGCTTACAGTCAGCTCAGAGTCAGCTCAGAGTCAGCTTACAGTCAGCTCAGAGTCAGCTCAGAGTCAGCTCAGAGTCAGCTCAGAGTCAGCTTACAGTCAGCTCAGAGTCAGCTCAGAGTCAGCTCAGAGTCAGCTCAGAGTCAGCTCAGAGTCAGCTCAGAGTCAACTCAGAGTCAACTCAGAGTCAGCTTACAGTCAGCTCAGAGTCAGCTCAGAGTCAGCTCAGAGTCAGCTCAGAGTCAGCTCAGAGTCAGCTTACAGTCAGCTCAGAGTCAGCTCAGAGTCAGCTCAGAGTCAGCTCAGAGTCAGCTTACAGTCAGCTCAGAGTCAGCTCAGAGTCAGCTCAGAGTCAGCTCAGAGTCAGCTTACAGTCAGCTCGTTCCTGAGAAAGGGACAGAGCAAAGCAGCTGAGCTAAAACAACTAATACATCTGAGGAAGACCAAAAGCTAAAGAAGAGAGATTGTCAAGGTAGACCTGAAGGTCTCTTCAACCAACCAGGAGAATCCGGAAGCAAGATCTTTTTACTTTTCTGTAAAGACAGTTATTGCATCTTTTTAAAAGGAAAAACATAATAATAAAATAACTTAAAAGTTTCAACCTGAAACAGTGGTTATTACAAAGTCTACTTTACTTACTTAGCAACGCGGGACCCAGGATTGATGCTATGAAGTGGTAAGTAGATAAAATTATTCGGTGAAGGTATGGGTTATACCGGGGGATAACTTGAAAATATAGTTTGACCTGAATAGCACCCACTGCATAGGAGTCAGGGAGTGAGAATCCCTGTTCACCATTTAGAATGTCTATTGACCCTTTTTGGTACAGGGGGAATTCTAAGAATAGTGGTGAGTTTTTAACTTCACCTCCCACAGTTCAAATATGTGCAGGTTAAGTTGATTGGCCATGATACATTGCCCTTAGTGTCCAAAAAAGGTTTTGCGGGCATAGGATGGAGGTGTGTCCTGAAGCAGGGTGCTCTTTCCAAGGACCGGTGCAGATTTGATGGGCCAAATGGCTTCTACGGCACTGTAAATTCTATGATTCTTTGTATTTTTAAAAATATTTTTTATTCTCCTTTTTCACATTTTCTCCCAAATTGATACCCACCAACAATAAACAATAATCAGCAACAAATATGTCAATCCCCATATCAATAACAACGATCCCATCCTCCCACCAAGCCCCAAATATTAGCCCGCATGTTCACATAAACAAATGACTAAAAGGAATTAGGGATCACCCATAGTTGCCATTAATACACACAGCCCCCCTCCCCCCAACCCTCCCACCCACACGCCCTAACTAATGTTCAATCTTATCCAGTTCTTGAAAGTGCATAATGAATAACGCCCATGAATTGTAGAACCCCTCCATCTTTCCCCTCAGTTCAAACTTAACCTTCTCAAGAGTCAAGAATTCCAGCAGGTCCCCCCGCCCCACGCCAGGGCACAGGGTGGAGAGGCTGCTCTCCATCCCAGCAGGATCCGCCTTCAGGCGACCAACGAGGCGAAGGCTACAACAGCTGCCTCCGCGCCCGTTTCCAACCCCGGCTGGTCCGACACCCCGAATATGGCCTCCCGGGGGCCCGGGTCCAGTTTCACGTGCACCACTTTAGAGATTACCCTAAACACCTCCTTCCAGTAATCCTCCAGCTTTGGGCAGGACCAAAACATATGAACGTGATTAGCGCTCCCCCCCACCCCCCCCCCCCACAACGTTTACACACATCTTCTACTCGTTTAATGAATCAGCTCATCCTCACCCTTGTAAGGTATGCTCTATACACCACCTTCAGCTGTATCAGCCCCAACCTCGCACACGAGGTGGAGGCATTCACTCTCCGGAGCACCTCACACCAGACCCCCTCCTCCATACCCTCTCCCAACTCTTCCTCCCACTTTGCTTTGATCCCTTCCAGTGGTGTCTTCTGCTCTTCCAAAATAGCTCCGTTCACCGCTGACTCTACCCCCTTCTCCAGTCCCCCTGTCGTCAGCACCTCCTCCGGAAATGTGGGGGCCGGCTCCTCCGGGAAGCTCTGCATCTCCTTTCTGGCAAAGTCCCGAACCTGCATATATCTAAACATTTCCCCCTGCTCCAACCCATACTTCGCTTCCAGCTCCCTCAATCCTGCAAACCGACCCCGAAGAAACAAATCTTTTAGTGTCTTAATCCCCTTCTCCTCCCATTTCCAAAAAATTCCGTCCCACCTCCCTGGCTCAAATCTGTGGTTCCCCCGAATCGGCATTTCCCTCGACCCTGCCCCCAACCTGAAGTGTTGGCGAAACTGCCTCCAAATTCTCAGTGAAGCTATTATTACCGGACTCCCTGAGTACTTCCCCGGGGCCATCGGGAGCGGCGCTGTTGCTAGTGCTTTCAATCCCGACCCCCTGCACAAACTCTCCTCCATTCTGACCCACTGGGAATCAACCCCTCTGACCCAGCTCCGCATCTTCTCCACATTCACCGCCCAGTAATAGTACATCAGGGTCGGGAGACCCAAACCTCCTGGCTGCCTTCCCCTCTGTAGCAGCAGCTTTCTAACTCTGGCCACCTTCCCTCCCCATATGAACAAAGTAATCCTTCCCTCAATCTCTCTGAAAAAAGCCTTTGGCAGGAAAATCAGCAAGCATTGAAAAATAAACAGAAATCTTGGCAACACGTTCATTTTAACTGCCTGTACCTGACCCGCCAGTGACAGAGGGAGACCATCCCACCTTGCCAGGTCGGCTTTCTCTCTCCCCACCAAACTAGAAATGTTGTACCTGCGGAGCCCCCCCCCCCCCCCCCCCCCACACTCCCGGGCAACCTGCACCCACAGGTACCTAAAGTGAGTCCCTAACCTACGGAATGGCAGCCCCCACCCCCCCCCCCCCCCCACCCACCCCTGCCCCCACCCCCGGCTGAGACATCACAAAATACTCACTCTTGTCTAGATTTAGTTTGTATCCCAAGAAAGACCCAAACACTCGAAGCAGCTCCAATATTCCCCCTATCGATGCACTCGGTTCTGACACATACAGCAGCAAGTCGTCGGCACATAAGGACACCCTATGCTCTGTCCCCCCCTCCCCCATTATTCCTTTCGGTACCCCCAAACGTCTTAATGCGATGGCCAACGGCTCAATCGCGAGTGCAAACAGCAGGGGTGGGGTGGGGGGGGGGCATAGGACATCCCTGCCTCGTCCCACGGTGGAGAGAAATGTATCTCGAGCTGATGTTGTTTGTGCGGACATTACCCTTGGCTCCTTATACAGGAGCAGGGTAGCATGGTGGTTAGCATAAATGCTTCACAGCTCCAGGGTCCCAGGTTCGATTCCCGGCTGGGTCACTGTCTGTGCGGAGTCTGCACGTCCTCCCCGTGTGTGCGTGGGTTTCCTCCGGGTGCTCCGGTTTCCTCCCACATTCCAAAGATGTGCGGGTTAGGTGGATTGGCCATGCTAAATTGCCCGTAGTGTCCTAATAAAAGTAAAGTTAAGGGGGGGTTGTTGGGTTACGGGTATAGGGTGGATACGTGGGTTTGAGTAGGGTGATCATGGCTCGGCACAACATTGAGGGCCGAAGGGCCTGTTCTGTGCTGTACTGTTCTATGTTCTATATATAGTAGCTTTACCCAGATCACAAATCTTGGTCCAATCCCAAACCGCTCCAGAACTGCTATCAAGTACCCCCAATCTACCCGATCAAACGCCTTCTCGGCGTCCAATGCCACAACCACCGCAGTTTTTTTAGCAACAGTGAAATCGATGCCTGCCCCAAGGTTTGCGGCAGCACTCCCTTCCCTATCCCCTCTTCAAACATCCCCACCATCAGGGGTGCCAACTTATCCTTGAATTTTGTATAATATTCCACCGGAAACCCATCCGGCCCTGCCACCTTCCCCGACTGCATCCTCCCAATCGCATCTTTTATCTCCTGCTCCAGTATTGCTCCTTCTAATGTAGCCCTGTCCCCCTCCCCTAGCCTCGGGTACTCCAACCAAACTAGAAATTCCTGCATCGCCCGTTCTCCCCCAGGTGGATCTGACCTGTACAACCTGTCATAAAATTCCTCAAACACCTTGTTAATCAGATCCGGAGCCACCACCAACTTCCCTGCCCTACCCCTCACCTGAAGAATTTACCTTGCTGCTGCTTCCCTTCGTAGCTGACCTGACTAACATAACATATTCCATAGGGGGAATATTGGAGTTCATAAACTGCACCCCTTGCTCGTCTCAGTTGGCGCACCGCCTTCCTGGTGGATAGTCAGTCAAAGCTCGCCTGTAGTTCCTTCCTCTTTGCCAGCTTCGCTGGGTTCCCATCTTCTGCATATCTCCTATCTACCTCCAACATCTCATCTATTACCCTCCGCCACTCCAACATCTCTTTGTCCATCCTTGCCTTAAACAAAATCACCTCACCCCTCACCACCGCCTTTAGAGCCTCTCAGACAACTGCCTTCGACACCTCACCCGCACAGTTGAAACCTACATATTCCTCAATTACCTTTTCAATTTTGTCACAGAACCCTTGGTCCCCCAAAAGTCCCACATCTAATTTCCACCCCGGCCTCTGCGCTACCCCCTTCTCCAGTACTATATCCACCCAATGCGGGGCATGATCTGACACTGCAATTACCGAGTATTCCGACCCCTTAACCCCAGGCAGCAAAGCCTTCCCCACCACGAAAAGTCGATGCACGGGTATACCTTATGGACTGCTGAGTAAAACGAGTACTCCCGTTCCCTCGGGTGCAGAAACCGCCAAGGGTCCACTCCTCCCATTTCCACCATTAGCCCAGCCAGCGCTTTTGGGACCAGCGAGCACGGCCGTGACCTGTCCAACGATTCTATGTATTGTTATTCGACAATAACTTTTCAGTCACAGGAACAACTTTTGAACTGCGACACGCCAAACCATCCATCTTCTTCATTTCCTCCATTTTACGTTGAAGTTTACAAATTGTATTGTTCTTCTCATGATGATGTTCTCACAGTTTGTTAGTTTTTTAAAATTCTGCATTCAACCAATTATTCTGATTTACCAGAACCTCATGTTCAAGGCATTTTCCGCCATACTTCATAAATAATTCAGTTGCTTGAAGTTCATCAAGTTTTAACTGAAAATCAACCTTTGCCAAGTTTTCTTTTTCAAAATAATCTTTTAGACAGTTCAAACCCTCAGACAAATGTTCCACCTTCCCTGACTGATTCTCAATTGTTGGCTCCATTGTTGATTCTGTGACAAAGAGTTATCCAGACCCCAAACGTTCGCTCCCTTCTCTCTCCACAGATGTTGTCAGACCCATTGAGATTGTCCAGTATTTTCTGTTTGTGTTTCAGATTCCAGAATCCACAGCAAGTTGCTTTTATCTCAATTGTTCCCATAGTTCTCATGTTTTCTCTGCAAACTTCTCTTTCATATATGAAAGTTGATTTTCTGTGTTAATCATGTTTTCCTTCAATTGCTTGCTATCCACAACTTAGGCCTCCAAATGTCAGTTCCACTCTCAACACCTTCGTTTTTGATCTGAGGTGAAATTTCCTGATCATTCCCAACTAGTCCACCTCCTTCTTGACCATTTGTCTTCTTTCCTCTTTCCCAATTTCTATCCTTCTCATGTTCAAAAGGATGACAGAAAAAAAGGTTTGGTTCCATTGACTAGTTCATAACCGTCTGCTAGCTCTGCTGCCTTTTGTTCCTCAACATATGTCCTAATAACCAAAGGAAATGAATCTTTAAATTCTTCTGAAAGAACGGCCTCTCCAAAGTCTTCCTATGTTCTCCCTATTTTTGACGCCTTTACCCAATAGTCAAAATTATTTTGCTTCACCCTTTCAAATTCAATATGAGTTTGCCCTGGCTGTTTCCTTGTGTTTCAAAATGTCTGCCTGTATGCCTCAGGAACTAACTCATGTAGACTAAGGATAGCTTTCGTTACTACATCTTTATCTTTACATCTTTATCTACAGATAGCTCTTCTGACAATGATGTATACACCTCACTGACTCTACCTACTTTGTAAAAATAACTTCCAAATTTCTTTTGGCCATTTAATCTGTTTGTCAAACTTTTCGAAATAAATAAAGAATGCTTCCACATCCTTTTCTTAAAATTTTGGAAGTGCTTGTATAAATTTAAATATTTCCCCACTAGGTTCTTGTCCTTCCTCAATCTGCTGTAGTGTCTCTGTTTCAACTTCCTGTATTTTAAGCAGAAATGTTCTCTCTTTCTCCTTTTACCTTTCTTCAATTGCTAACTTCTCCATTTCCAATTCCCTTTGTAAATTTATTTGTGAGTCTCTTTCCTTTTTTCCCCTTTTCCTGCCTCTCCAGTTCAAGTGCTTTCATCTCTATTTCCTTTTGTAATTGAATTTTTTACCAATTTTCTTACTTTTTGAAATATTTTGTCTATCTGACAACTGTGTAGTGGGCAGCATGGTAGCATGGTGGTTAGCATAAATGCTTCACAGCTCCAGGGTCCCAGGTTCGATTCCCGGCTGGGTCACTGTCTGTACGGAGTCTGCACGTCCTCCCTGTGTGTGCGTGGGTTTCCTCCGGGTGCTCCGGTTTCCTCCCACAGTCCAAAGATGTGCAGGTTAGGTGGATTGGCCATGCTAAATTGCCCGTAGTATCCTAAAAAGTAAGTTTAAGGGGGGGGGGGGGTTGTTGGGTTACGGGTATAGGGTGGATACGTGGGTTTGAGTAGGGTGATCATTGCTCGGCACAACATTGAGGGCCGAAGGGCCTGTTCTGTGCTGTACTGTTCTATGTTCTATGTTCTATGTTCCAATTTTATATGTTTCACTATGCTATCAATAATATGAGTTTTCCTTCACCCTGGAGGTCTGGCTTACATGTAACTCCAGATCCACTACAATGTGGTCCATGTTTAAATGTACCCAAGGGATGGGCAATAAGTGCTGGCTCAGCCAACAAGGCCCACATCCAATGAACAAATAAGAAAAACCTTCAGTTGTCTTAAACATTCTTCCTGCCCCAATTCCCTGGTTATCTGGACTGTAACCTGTACTTTAGCAAGCCTGCCTCTTTGCGGCTCCCATCCTGTCCAGTCTTTTTTCTGGCAGGATTAAGAGATGTTATCTCCCTGAGGTCCTGTCTCCTATTGCCGGGCTTCCAGTTAAAACTAAGAACATAGCAAAGCCCTTTCCTCCTGAAAATGGCCTTCTGCTGCTGAGTGACAACTTATTTCTACTATTCGCTCTGCAGGATGCAGCCCTCTCTAAGCTACAGGCACCAACAGAGGGGAGGAAATGCTGGAGGTCAACTATGATGCTCGAGACCTCTGGGGGTTAAACTGGAGAATGCTACCAGACCAGGCCAGGCATCGGAGGTCCACCTTGAGCATGCTAATGCACAGCTCGATAACGCTCTTGGCTGGTGTATGAGTGTCATTATAACTGTTCTCTGTGTCTGTCTGGGGCATCTGAACGGGCGTCATTCACCATGATCTTCGCGAGTAACCCTTGTTGCCCACAAGTTAACCCCTCATCTGAGGGAGCATCTTGAAGGTGCCAGGAACCGCCAAGCATGCCAGAATGTATGCATTGAGCACGCTGCATGGATATCAGGTGCACATGTGCATGACGTGCAGCTGGTGGTCTGTGAAACTAACAGAAAGCACTTAACTGTCTTTGATGTGGTCCAGGAGTTGTCAATCATAGCTTGATGTTTAGAAACATTGTGGTTAGTTTCACAGCTGACCACTTCAAAGTCACTCAATAGTGAAGGGGGATGAATGGAACAATGTTGATTGCTGGGTGTGTGTGCAAGCTGTCAATCACAACCTAGTAAAATGAGAAATGAATAAATGGCTTCCAGATTAAAGGTCTAAAGGGGTTGAAACCCGGATGAGCTCCATGAATTGACAGGTGCAGCTTCCTGTGACTGAGTCAGCAGGTATATTGCCCAGGTGAGTTTTAAAGCAGTGGGTTTTTTTTCACTTTCTCTGTCTGGACTGCTCGGTAGCTTCCAATCAGGGGTCTCTCTTCTGGGGGGGCTTCCAGGCAGGGAAATGCTCTTTTAGTGTGGGGGGGGGGCTCTGATTAAGGTCAGAGAGAATTTTCATGGAGCCAGGAATGTGCTATTCTCTGTTTCTGAAAATAAAAAGGAAGAGTTGTAATCTGGACAGCACCAATTGGTTCAGTCCGATTTACTCACTGGAGATAAAGGCTGTGATTATGAAAACACCGATGAAGAGGTAAACGATGTCCCACAAGGAGTGGTGCATATGAAGTCAACCAACCCTGAGAGGGTTGGACCCTTCCTTATTGCACTTGTTGAAGAAAGTAACCATGTGCAGAACGAAAGGGCATGCAATGCTGGAGGGGTTGAAGAGTGTTTTTTCATTAAAAATAAACCAAATATTTACCTCGGCATTGCCAATACTACTTATAGTTTGGTCGTAGAAGATCCTCGAAAATTGGATAATGTTCATTGGACAATCAGAAAAGACTGACTACATTGCATGCAACATGGAAGGAGACAGCTATAATAAATACATGGAAAGAGTAGAGACAGAGTCGTGGGGAAGCACTTGGCAACACTCTGCTAACTAATCAAGATGTGGACATAGGAAACTCTGAACCGATAAAGCCACACCCGTCTCAACTAAAACCACAGGGACTGGCTCAGTTGGAGGCTGAAATACAAAATGTTGGGCAGGCTGCAGAAGGAAGCGAAACCGCTGTGGAGCACAGAACGCCATGTAGAATCTGAGAGATTGAGAGCCATGTTAGCGGGCAATCCGGCGATGGCCACTCCGGACTTTTCCAGACCATAATCTGTTTGCGTTTACAGAGAAGTTTCAAACCCGGAACACAAGATTATTCCATTGGTGTTTATTACTGCAACAGTTTCATGTTACAATTGTACATATTCCTGGAAAGATAACGTGATTACGGATGCTTTGTCACGTGTTTAAAGGCTGACTAATTACCGATACAGAGTCTGGTAGGGGGACTTGCATAATGGGGATGATTTAGATGGGTGTCTGTGATTTATTTCTTGCATGCCTCATAATGAAACGGCCGTGTCCTGAAGCTTTATTCCTTTAGGAGGGGAGGGGGAGGTATTTAAGGGTCCCTCTCATTTGTGCTCTGCTGATTCCCTTATTTCCCCCTTTTATTAGTTTGCTGTTGCATTTTTGGTCCAAGGATAATTTTATGGACATGTGTCTTGAAGTCAGCCTGTGTCTTTAATTCAAGCAGAAGAAAGCAGTGGCCTGTGCCTTTCATGCAAACAGAGGATTTGGAAGCAGCAAAGATCAGTGATGACTCGGTTTGACTGATTTGGCTGGGAATCAATGAATTGGTCTAAAAGTTGATGCTTTGCCTGGTAACAGGTTGTGAGTGGCTCTGTTCACACAGAAATGGTTCGGAGCCCTGAAGAGGTTTCAGTTTCACTTTGGCAGCTATGCAAGAAAGCCTCTCTTTTTAACCCTGTTTCCTCCAGAAATAACCAATTAATTCTCACTAAACGTCCACTGTGAGAATCGGATAACTCTCTCTGCAAGCAGAGCCCAGAATCTGCTAAATCTCTCTGCAGAACAGGCTGATGTGAACCAAACGATTCTTTCTCCAGAGAAGGTGGGGGCTTGGAAGCAAGCTTTGATGACAAGCAGGGGGGCCGCTCCTGGGAAAGCTGTGAGTCAGATATTGCTAACTGCAAGGAAGATCATTACAGGCTGTAATCCAGAGACTTTAATCCACACTCATATCGTGAAGAAGTGCACAAAAGAACTCAACATCTGAAGCAAGGACTCTTACCTTTTGACCCTCATCTTTATTATTTTTCACCCCTTCTGCGTTTGTCTGTCTCCTGTGTGTAGGTAGAATGCGCGGCAGTTAAAGGGGGAGTCAGGACTAAGCTTGACAACAAGCAGCAGTATTTATTGTGTATGTCCTATTTGTTCTTGTTATAAATAAACAGTAATCCTGCTAAAACTTACAAACCTGACGACTGTATTAATTGGACAGCCAAGGGCCAAAGATTTCAGGTATATTTATAAGAATTATTGGCAAATTCACTTGTGCTGTGACTCTGGGACTAGTAGGGCTGGAATTGACTGTACACATGCCCAGGGTGTTGTAACATAAATTGGAGGCTCACCCAGGATTTTTGGAACAGTAGACAGCGAAGTTTGGGTTACAGTGCAAAGCAAAAAGAGACACGAGGTTTGCAGTGATGGAGCAGAATGGCTTTGGAAGCTGCTAAGCGTTTTCTCTGGTGAATTTCAAACAGCTTCAAAAAGGCAAGCTTGTCAAACTGATAGGTGAATTAAAAATAGAGGTATCAGCTGAAACTAAGACGATAACTGAAGCGATTGCTCAACAGTTAAATATGAAAGAGATACTCGGAACACAGGTGAGGCCCCGGGGTAATGTGGCATCAGGGATGTTTTCTGGTGGGGATGTTGAACTGCAGAGCATTCAGTTGCAGTTAGAGCTTGAATGGGAAATAAAAGGAATAGAAATGGAGCTGACGAAGAGAGAAGAACTAATGGAGATGAAGCAAAAAGAAATGCAGATGGAAAGGAGGAGAGAGGAAAAAGAGAGGAAATATGAAAAGAGAGAGGAAAGAGAAAAAGAGAGAGAGAGGAAAAGGAAAGAGAGAGCCTTCCAGCATTAGGCACGGGAAATGAGCAGGCAGTTGGCAGAAAGTAGAGGGGTGCTCAATCCTGGAAAGGAATCCAGTGGTGATATGTTTAAATTTATTCAGGCCCTCCCAAAGTTCGAAGAGGAGGAGGTAGAAACCTTTTTAGGGCTTTTGAGAAAATAGCAACCCAAATGGAGTGGCCAAGAGTAAAGTGGACAATACGCCTGCAGAGAAAATTGACGGAAATGAAATGAAAAGAAAATCGCTTATTGTCACGAGTAGGCTTCAAATGAAGTTACTGTGAAAAGCCCCTAGTCGCCACATTCCGGCGCCTGTTCAGGGAGGCTGGTACGGGAATTGAACCCACGTTGCTGGCCTGCCTTGGTCTGCTTTAAAAACCAGCGATTTAGCCCAGTGTGACTGGGAAGGTACAGGAAGTTTATGCTTCCCTGTCAGAGTGAGAGTCTAGGAATTATGATACGGTACAAAAGGCTATTCTGCATGTATATATATTGGTTCCCAAGGCAGATGGGAAGAAGCTTCGGAATTTAAGGAGACAGCTTGGACAGACTTTTGAAAGGGATAAGCAGAACAATTTTAAAAGGTGGGTGAGTATTGGGAGTTGAAAATACTTGTGAGACTCTGAGAGAGAATTTCCTACCTTCTACAATAAGAACCCATATCGAAGACCAGAGGGTGAAAACTGCTGGGCAGGCAGCAAATATGGCTGATGATTAGGAGCTAATTCATAAATTTAAACCGTCACCCCCACAATTTTGAACAGGATAGGAAGTGGGAGGGTGGAAGGAAGGAAGTAGCCAAGGTAGAGAATGGATAGCTGGGAATTCTCCAGGATTTCCTCCTCAGACCAGGAAGGAAGGTACTGAGGGTGGAGTTGAGGCTTGAAAGCCGAGGTGTTACCATGGTAATAAGGTGGGATATGTTCGTTCAGCAAATTGGAAGTTGGAAGGAAAGCCAGTGGGGCTTGTGGGAGTTTACAAGGAAGATTCCGAAAAGGGAACAAAAGTGATATTTGTACCAACGTATAGTCTGGCCTCTGGCTAATCACCCTGCCCCTTCTGAATGTCCTGTAGCTGCTCCATGACATCATTGACCCTGGAACCAGGGTGGCAACATACCAATCTATCCAAAATTAACTGGGAGAACCTACTTGTAGGAGTATCTACATCAGAGGAGTGGATTCATTCACAGAGGAAATAGAGAGAGCACAGGACTAACATGTTCCCATGATAGTGAAGGGTGGGAGCAGTAAGTACAGAGAACCCTGGCTGTCAGGGATACCAGAGTTAGATAAGGAGAAAAGGGTAGAGACCGAGGGCTCAAAACACCAGATGCTCTATAGGAATATGGAAAGTGCAGGGGTTACAAGAGTGTTTTTCCTCTTGAAAATTGTTGTTAAAAATTATAAATGCCTTAATAAAATTTTTCAAATAAAAAAGAAGAAGGGGCATGAAAAAACATTGGTGGGTAAAATAAAGGAACAGCCAAAGGTGTTTTATAAATCTATTAAGGACAGTAGGTTGACCAGGGTAAGAGTAGGCCCAATTAGGGACCAAGGTGGCAATTTTTTGTGTGGAACTGGAAGATATAGGTGAGGTTTTAAATGAGAACTTTACATCTTTGTTCACTACAGAGGAGGATGATGTCGGTATAGAAATCAGGGAGGTGCATTGTGTGGTGAATGAGGTTCACACGGTATTATAAGTTACCAATGTCACTCTGTTCCCATTGTATATACGTACCGATATTGTAAGTGCAGTTGCACTACCTGACCACCAGAGGGAGTAGCTCTGGGAGTATTCGAGAGTTTGTACTGGGCTCCCCCCTTGGCTCCGCCCAGAACTCCTCCCCTGGAGCTGCTGTATAAAGATCCGTGCCACAGAGCCAGCCAGCCAGTTCATCAAAAGTTCAACGGCGAACAGGCTGGCTCTGTTGTAAGTATATTAAAACCGCTATTCTAATCCTACAAGCACGTGTCCGTAGAATTGATGGTTCCATCACATTGTCATTTACTTGGATCACTTAACATTGAGAGGGAAGAGGTATTAACAGTTTTAATGGGCCTAAGAGTGGATAAGTCCCCAGGGCCAGATGAGATGTATCCTAGGTTGGTGTGTGTGTGTGTGGGGGGGGGGGGGGGGGGGGGGGGGGGCAAGGGAGGAGTTTGCAGCGATTCTGACAAACATTTTCAAATCTTCTTTGGCCACAGGAAAGGTGCCAGAGGACTGGAGGATAGGTAATGTGGTACCATTATTCAAGAAGAGAAGTAGGGATAAGCCAGGAGATGACAGGCCAATGAGTCTAACTTCAATGGTAGGGAAGATTCTGAGGAGCAGAATTAATTTCCACTTGGAGAGGCAAGGATTAATCAATGATAGTCAGCATGGTTTTGTCAAAGGGAGATCATGTCTTACAAATTTGACTGAAATGTTTGAGGAGGTGACCAGGTGTGTAGATGAGGGTAGTGCAGTTGATGTAGTCTATAGGGACTTCAGTAAGGCTTTTGACAGGCCCCACATGATGAATAATGTAAAAACCCATGGGATCCAGGGCAATGTGGCAAACTGGATGGAAAACTGGCTTAGAGCTAGGAGGCAGAGGGCGATGGTTGAAGGTTCAAGACTGGAACTCTGTGTCCAGTTGTGTTTCTGGGTCACTTGTTTATAGTAAGAAGTCTCACAACACCAGGTTAAAGTCCAACAGGTTTGATTCAAACATGAGCTTTCGGAGCGCAGCTCCTTCCTCAGGTAGAACGGGCATCGCGCGACAATCGCCAGGCAGGAATGTTCCCTTCCAGTCGGGGAATACTTCAGCAGTCAAGGGCATTCAGCCTCTGATCTCCGGGTAAGCGTTCTCTAAGGCGGCCTTCAGGACACGCGACAACGCAGAATTGCCGAGCAAATACTTATAGCTAAGTTCCGCACGCATGAGTGCGGCCTCAACCGGGATCTTGGATTCATGTCGCATTACATTCACCCCCCACCATCTGGCCTGGACTTGCAAAACCCTACCAACTGTTCGGGCTTGAGACAATTTACACCTCTTTAACCTGTGATTATCCCTCTCCCTGCATCTGTAATGATTTGATTACCTGCAAATGCCTGCATTCCAAGCATTGTCCAGCATCTCTGACTTTGTCTATATAAAAGAAATCAAAAAAAGAGATTCACCTGAGGAAGGAGCAGCGCTCCGAAAGCTCGTGTTTGAATCAAACCTGTTGGACTTTAACCTGGTGTTGTAAGACTTCTTACTGTGCTCACCCCAGTCCAACGCCGGCATCTCCACATCACAACTTGTTTATAGTACACATTAATGATGTAGATGTGAATGTAAGAGGCATAATAAGTAAGTTCGCAGATGACACAAAAATTGGTGGTGTGGTAAATAGTGAGGAGCAAGGCCTTAGATTATAATGAAAAAAAAATGAAATGAAAATCGCTTATTGTCATGAGTAGGCTTCGATGAAGTGACTGTGAAAAGCCCCTCGTCGCCACATTCCGGCGTCTGTCCGGGGAGGCTGGTACTGGAATCGAACCGTGCTGCTGGCTTGCTTGGTCTGCTTTAAAAGCCAGCGATTTAGCCCAGTGAGCTAAACCAGCCCCTATAGGACCATATAGATGGGCTTTTTAGATGGGCAGAAGAGTGGCAAATGGAATTTAGCCATGAGGTAATGTATTTTGGGATGATTAACAAGGCAAGGGAATAAACAATGAATGGTCAGACCCCAGGAAGTAGAGGATCAAAGGGACCATGATGTGCATGTTCACAGATCTCTGAAGGCAGCAGAATGGATAGCAGAACAATCCTTGCCTCTCCAAGTGGAGATTAATTCTGTCACTCCGGTGGTTAAGATGGCCGATGGAATTCTTGCCCTTATTAACCGAGGCATTGAATATAAGAGCAGTGAGGTTTATGCTGGAGCTGAATATAAGTGCAGTGAGGTTTACGCTGGAGCTGAATATAAGAGCAGCGAGGTTTATGCTGGAGCTGAATATAAGAGCAGTGAGGTTTATGCTGGAGCTGAATATAAGTGCAGTGAGGTTTATGCTGGAGCTGAATATAAGTGCAGTGAGGTTTATGCTGGAGCTGAATATAAGAGCAGTGAGGTTTATGCTGGAGCTGAATATAAGAGCAGTGAGGTTTATGCTGGAGCTGAATATAAGAGCAGTGAGGTTTATGCTGGAGCTGAATATAAGAGCAGTGAGGTTTATGCTGGAGCTGAATATAAGTGCAGTGAGGTTTATGTAAAACGCTGGTTGGGCCCCAGCTGGAATACTATGTACACTTCTGCCACCACACTATAGGAATGAAGTGATTGCAATAGAGAGGGTGCAGAGGAGATTCACCAGGAGCGTCTGAGCTATCAAGAGAGTCTGAATAGACGGGGGTTGTTTTCCCTGGAGCAGAGAGGGCTGAGGGGGGACCTGATTGAGATGTATAAAATTGAGGGTCACAGATAGGGTGGACAGAAAGGAACGTTTCCCCTTAGTGGAGGGATCAATAGCCAGGGGGCATAGATTTAAGGCAATGTGCAGGAGGTTGAGAGGAGATGAGAGGAAAACATTTTCACCCAGCGGGTGGTTGGAATCTGGAACTGTCTGAAAGGGTGGTGGAGGCAGGAACCCTCACTTAGCGACTAACTTAAATGAGTATGCCACCACCGTCACAGACTTCATCAGCAAATGTGTGGACGACTGCGTGTCAAAGAAAGCAGTACGTACGTTCCCCAACCGGAAACCATGGCTCAACCGTGGGATTTGCTCCCTACTGAAGGACAGATCTGAGGCGTTCAAGGCAGACGACCCTGTCCTATACAAGAAATCCAGGTACGACCTCCGCAAAGCCATCCGAGATGCCAAGAGAGAATATCAAACTAAGCTAGAGTCACAGACAGACTCTGATTGTGGCAAGGACTAAACAACATAACGGGCTACAAAGCGAAGCCGAGCAGTATCTCTGGCAGCAGCGCACCCCTCCCCGATGAACTTAGTGCATTCTATGCTCGGTTTGAGCAGTTAACCAAAAATCCGCTGTCGAGTGCCCCAGCAGCCCATAATTCACCCATACCCACCATCACAGTTTCCAAAGTCAGATCGTCCTTCCTGAAAGTGAAACCTTCGGAAGGCGACGGGCCCAAATGGGATCCCTGGTCGTACACTCAGAGCCTGCGCATACCAGCTGGCAGAGGTATTCACAGACATCTTTAACCTGTTCCTACTCCACTCCGAGGTCCCCACCTGCTTCAAGAAGACCACCATCATACTGGTACCAAAGAAGAACCAGGCAGAGTGCCTCAATGACTACAACCCGGTGGCCCTGACGTCAGTTGTAATGAAGTGCTTCGAGAGGCTGATCATGAAGCGCATCACCTCCATACTCCCGGAACGCCTTGACCCACTTCAATTCGCATACCGTCGCAACCGGTCCACATCCGACGCCATTTCCCTGGCCCTACACTCATCCCTAGAGCATCTCGAAAACAAGGGCTCGTACATCAGACTCCTATTTATTGCCTACAGCTCCGCCTTCAACACCATAATCCCAGCCAAGCTCATATCAAAGCTCCAAAACCTAGGACTTGTCTCTCCACTCTGCAACTGGATCCTTGACTTTCTGACCAACAGACCACAGTCAGTAAGAATGAACACCAACACCTCCTCCACAATAGTCCTCAATACCGGTGCCCCGCAAGGCTGCGTACTTAGCCCCCTACTCTACTCCCTGTACACACACGACTGCGTGGCAAAACTTGGTTCCAACTCCATCTACAAGTTTGCTGACGATACGACCATAGTGGGCCGGATCTCGAATAACGACGAGTCAGAATACAGGAGGGGGATAGAAAACCTACTGGAGTGGTGTAGCGACAACAATCTCTCCCTCAATGCCAGCAAAACTAAAGAGCTGGTCATCGACTTCAGGAAGCAAAGTACTGTACACACCCCTGTCAGCATCAACGGAGCCGAGGTAGAGATGGTCAGCAGTTTCAAATTCCTAGGGGTGCACATCACCAAAAATCTGTCCTGGTCCACTCACGTCGACGCTATCACCAAGAAAGCACAACAGCGCCTATACTTCCTCAGGAAACTAAGGAAATTCGGCATGTCCACATTGACCCTTACCAACTTTTACAGATGCAGTATAGAAAGCATCCTATCGGGCTGCATCACAGCCTGGTATGGCAACTGCTCGGCCCAGGATCGCAAGGAACTTCAGAGAGTCGTGAATACCGCCCAGTCCATCACACGAACCTGCCTCCCATCCATGGACTCCATCTACACCTCCCGCTGCCGGGGGAAAGTGGGCAGCATAATCAAGGATCCCTCCCACCCGGCTTACTCACTTTTCCAACTTCTTCCATCGGGCAGGAGATACAGAAGTCTGAGAACACGCACGAACAGACTCAAAAACAGCTTCTTCCCCACTGTCACCAGACTCCAAAATGACCCTCTTATTGACTGACCTCATTAACACTACACCCTGTATGCTTCAACCGATGCCAATGCTTATGTAGTACATTGTATATCTTGTGTTGCCCTATTCTGTATTCTCATGTATTTTCTTGAATTGTTTAATTCCCTTTTCTTCCATGTACTGAATGATCTGTTGAGCTGCTTGCAGAAAAATACTTTTCACTGTACCTCGGTACACGTGACAATAAACAAATCCAATCCAATCCAAACTGTAAAGAAGTATTTCGATGAGCACTTGAAATGCTGTATTTGGGTGGCACGGTGGTGCAGTGGTTAGCACTGTTGCCTTATGGTGCCGAGGACCCGGGTTTGATCCTGTCCCTGGGCCACTGTCAATGTGGAGTTTGCACGTTCTCCCCGTGTCTGCGTGGGTCTCCCCCCCCACAACCCAAAAGATGTACAGGGTAGGTGGGTTGGCCACGCTAAATTGCCCCTTAATTGGAAAAAAAATAATTGGGTTCTCTGAATTTCTTTTCAAAATGCTACAGCATACAAGGCCAAAGGGTGACAAATGCGATTAGAATAGTTAGGTGCTTGATGGTTGGTGCGGACTTGATGGGCCGAAGGGCTTCTTTCCCTGCTATAAAACACAATGATTCTATGACTCTATGGACTGGATGTTTTGGCTGTGCCCGCCACACGATCACCAAAGACGGGGCGTGGACCTTGTAAAGGTCCATTGACCTCGGACGGGAATGTCCATTTGCCGGGCGGGTACAACTGAAAGATCCCACCCTCTCACTTTCAATATCATGCTTTGAACAAAATATTAGAGAGTTCATTGGAAAATTGTAGCTTAAGGTGGATTTTGATAGGGCAGCACAATCTTTTCAATGAAACATCTTACCTATCCTGGAAAAAAGATCATTGCAACAGTTGATTTGATGCTTACCCGAGGCAGGTTGGTAATCAGCTAGACGATATTATCACCAGGGTGTTGGCAGCTTGTTTGTTGAGCCTATATCTGATTTATTGTAACATATTTTACAAGTGCTATATTGCATCAGGGGCATTGTATTAGTCATACTTAATAAAAACTTTAGTGTTTAAATTGCAATGCGTTCAGGAATGATGCAGTAGTGCCAAGTGGAAAAACAGCCTTATTACAGTTTATATATTCACTTTTATTACAGTTTATATATTCCCTTTTATTACAGTTTATATATTCACTTTTATTACAGTTTATATATTCCCTTTTATTACAGTTTATATATTCACTTTTATTACAGTTTATATATTGACTTCTGCTGAAAGACAGACCAATTATTGATCTAAAATGCAGCAAAGCCAGACGGTTCGAACCCTTTGTTCTCTCTGTTGCACAATTCAACTAAATGCTCTGTTGAAAAGTCACAGAATGGCAAGGTTTTCATTGGCCGCAAACTTGTGTACCCTGGGCGGCTGTACCCAAGGAATGACTCGAAAGATATGCTTGGGGACCCCCCCCCCCCCCCCCAGATGTCCCCACCCAAGGACTGCATGGCAATTTCCCGTGAAGTTCATAATTCCAATTACCCTGTACCGGGAACCATTTGTTCCTGTAATCTAAATTGAAGACTTTGGGTGTTCCCTCCTCTCTTTGCACAATAGTTACCCTGGAAATACTAGTAGAATTAGAACTGCTTCTAACTCCTGGCTATCACTGAATCATCCTGTACCCACTATTGAACTCCCTACTACTCTCCCATGCCTTGAATACCCCCCCCCCGACTACTTCCCAACACCTGTCTATCATCCCACACCCCCCCAACTATCCCTACCCCAACTCCCCTCATGCCTCAGCTGAACCCTCACTCTCTGACTATCTGCACCACGCCTGACTAACCTCCTGACACCCTAATTACCACCTGACTAACTCCTCAGCTCCTAACTACTGCCCCTTAACCTTCCTGACAAACTGAACACTCACCCGACACTCTGGCCGACAGATCCTCTTACCCCCACCCGCCCACCCAACTAACCCCACTCACCCAGAAAAACTTCCTGAACCCCTGACAAACCCCCACCCCGACTGACCACTCATATCGATCCATCTTACATATCCTCTGACCTATTTTACCCCAATATCCTACCCTCACCAAGCCATTGAACCCAAAGCTTCCCTCCCTCCCTACCCACTTACCTTATCCATCTATTTCTTCTCTGGCATCTCAAAGTGACTGATGATGTGGAGATGCCGGTGTTGGACTGGGGTGAGGAACATACCTCTCCATTCACCTGAGGAAGGAGCAGTGCTCCGAAAGCTCGTGTTTGAAACAAACCTGTTGGACTTTAACCTGGTGTTGGAAGGCTTCTTACAAAGTGACTGAGACCTTGACATGTATCTGCTTTATGGCTGTTAGTGCCATAACAAGGGTGTGTGGGTAGGTTCCTTTCCTTTGACATTGCTGCCCTGCACAAAAGGCCACAGGAAACCAACCCTTGACTAAGGCAAATCCAAAGTAGATTGGTAATCTGACTGCGATGGTCACTCCTTGGAAATTCTGATCAGTTTCTCCCCACCTTTGCCACAAAGATATTGCTTTTGGAAACAGATCTTTCCAGTTTGAGGAGATGGTAGCAGGTGCGGCTGAGGAACCTCCTCTGTTAAACATTGGCGAATTGAGGCAGAACTTTCCTGGTTTAAGAGTTTATGGAGCAGCTGAGACACAGATCTGTGAGCGACGCGGTACATTAACTTCTCTGTTGAGGTTTGGTGTATCTTTCCAGCACTGGGGCTTCACTCGATGTCCGATATCACCAATCTGGGGCGAGTGAGACCTGCTCCTGTACGCATTTAGCTCCTTACTGGCATAGAAACTGAAGCAAAGTTGAACTGTGAGGTTCTGCACGCTGTAAGTGTTTTGTGGTCTATTTTCCTGTTTAAATATTGTACATGTGAGTTTAATGTGATCAACAACCATATTGGTGGGATCAGGTCAATATTATCAAGTTGCAGCCAAGGGTCCTGGATTGAAGCACCCATTGGAAATTCAGGTGCCCTGACTAACCTGACTGTCTCTGTCAGTATCCCCAGTGCCGACTACAAGGTAGGCAGATACCCTGGAGCTGCAGGACACAAAAGTTCAAGATCGTGTCAGAATATTCCCTACAAGTTTGGACAACTGGAATAGAGAGAGAGAGAGGCGGGGAAGTGCTGGGAAGGCAAACAGTATCTGAGATTAAAGTCAGGACAGGTTAACAAATTTGAATTGTGACAAGGGAATCTTACCTGGATTATGAAACAGCCTTCTCTCTCTGAGGGATCGACAGACCTCAGTGTGTCAGAGTAATCTGCAGTCTGTGTCAAAGTGTCCCCTGACAGACCTCACTGTGTGAGAGTAATCTGCAGTCTGTGTCAAAGTGTCCCCTGACAGACCTCACTGTGTGAGAGTAATCTGCAGTGTGTGTTAAAGTGTACCCTGACACCCCTCACTGTGTGAGAGTAATCTGCAGTCTGTGTTCAAGTGTACCCTGATGTGGAGATGCCGGCGTTGGACTGGGGTGAGCACAGTAAGAAGTCTTACAACACCAGGTTAAAGTCCAACATGTTTGTGTCAAATCACTAGCTTTCGGAGCGCTGCTCAGATTCATCTGAGGAAGGAGCTGCGCTCCGAAATCTAGTGATTTGAAACAAACTAGTTGGACTTAAACCTGGTGTTGTAAGACTTCTTAAAGTGTACCCTGACAGACCTCACTGTGTCAGAGTAATCTGTACTCTGTGTTAACGTGTACCCTGACAGACCTCACTGTGTCAGAGTAATCTGCAGTCTGTGTTAAAGTGTACCCTGACAGACCTCACTGTGTCAGAGTAATCTGAACTCTGTGTTAAAGTGTACCCTGACAGACCTCACTGTGTCAGAGTAATCTGCAGTCTGTGTTAAAGTGTACCCTGCCAGACCTCACTGTGTCAGAGTAATCTGTACTCTGTGTTAAAGTGCACCCTGACAGACCTCACTGTGTGAGGGTAATCTGCAGTCTGTGTTAAAGTGTACCCTGACAGCCCTCACTGTGTCAGAGTAATCTGTACTCTGTGTTAAAGTGTACCCTGACAGACCTCACTGTGTCAGAGTAATCTGCAGTCTGTGTTAAAGTGTACCCTGACAGACCTCACTGTGTCAGAGTAATCTGCAGTCTGTGTTAAAGTGTACCCTGACAGACCTCACTGTGTCAGAGTAATCTGTACTCTGTGTTAAAGTGTACCCTGCCAGACCTCACTGTGTGAGAGTAATCTGCAGTCTGTGTTAAAGTGTACCCTGACAGACCTCACTGTGTCAGAGTAATCTGCAGTCTGTATTAAAGTGTACCCTGACAGACCTCACTGTGTCAGAGTAATCTTCACTCCGTGTTAAAGTGTACCCTGACAGCCCTTACTGTGTCAGAGTAATCTGCAGTCTGTGTTAAAGTGTACCCTGACAGCCCTCACTGTGTCAGAGTGATCTGTACTCTGTGTTAAAGTGTCCCCTGACAGCCCTCACTGTGTCAGAGTAATCTGTACTCTGTGTTAAAGTGTCCCCTGACAGATATCACTGTGTCAGAGTAATCTGTACTCTGTGTTAAAGTGTACCCTGACAGATCTCACTGTGTCAGAGTAATCTGCAGTGTGTGTTAAAGTGCACCCTGACAGACCTCACTGTGTCAGAGTAATCTGCAGTCTGTGTTAAAGTGCACCCTGACAGCCCTCACTGTGTCAGAGTAATCTGTACTCTGTGTTAAAGTGTACCCTGACAGACCTCACTGTGTGAGAGTAATCTGTACTCTGTGTTAAAGTGTACCCTGCCGGACCTCACTGTGTCAGAGTAATCTGCAGTCTGTGTTAAAGTGTACCCTGACAACCCTCACTGTGTCAGAGTAATCTGCAGTCTGTGTTAAAGTGTACCCTGACAGACCTCACTGTGTGAGAGTAATCTGCAGTCTGTGTTAAAGTGTACCCTGACAGACCTCACTATGTCAGAGTAATCTGTACTCTGTGTTAAAGTGTACCCTGACAGCCCTCACTGTGTCAGAGTAATCTGCAGTCTGTGTTAAATTGTCCCCTGACAGACCTCACTGTGTCAGAGTAATCTGCAGTCTGTGTTAAAGTGTACCCTGCCAGACCTCACTGTGTCAGAGTAATCTGCAGTCTGTGTTAAAGTGTACCCTGACAGCCCTCACTGTGTCAGAGTAATCTGCAGTCTGTGTTAAAGTGTACCCTGTGAAGTAAAAAACTCACAACTATTCTTAGAAATCTCCCTATACCAAAAAGAGTCGATATTCTAAATGGTGAACAGGGATTCTCACTCCCTGACTCCTATGCAGACTTAGGTGGGTGCTATTCGGGTCAAACTATATTTTCAAGTTATCCCCCGATATAATCCATGTCTTCAGAGAAGAATTTTATATACCTACCACTTAGTAGCATCGATCCTGGGTCCCGCATTGCTCAGTAAGTAAAGTAGACTTTGTAATAACCACTGTTTTTTCTTTTAAAAGATGCAATCACTGTCTTTACAGAAATGTAAACAAATCTTGCTTCCGGATTCTCCTGGTTGGTTGAAAAGACCTTCACGTCCACCTTGACATTCTCTCTTCTTTAACTTTTGGTCTTCCTCAGATGGATTCGCTGTTCTGCTCAGTTGCTATGTTCTATTCTTCCCATGACCGAGGTATGAGAGCTGACTCTACTGGCTGTCCCCTTTTTTAGGGGTTATGTTCCCCTTCTAGCAGTTATTAAGTTTATATGAATTTATCGTAAAGTAACTTTATTTTACTCTTGATTGTACAGGGTACCTTTAATCTGTATTATTTCTAACACGACTACATATCCATATTGAGCATGACTTCAGCTCATCGAACTCTGAGTACTTTGTTTCCCTTGTGATGTTCAAAAGTGCGTTGATCCCAGAGGGGTGTTACATCTGGTTTCTGTCATTTCTAAAGTTGCTTTATTACCAAATAATGCCCCCAGCTCAGAACTCTGACTCCGATTTAGGGCTAATGTGTATTCTCGTTATCATGTTGTCTTCAGCTTCCCATATTCACCTGGTGTCTGCAGAATTTCACACCTAAACATTTGTCACCCAATTCAACTGAAGATCCCAGCAATTCTTTTTTAGCTGCTAACTAAAATAATTAACTTCAAAGAAGGTGCAAAATATTTCTTTTTTCCATGTAACTAAAAGTTCAATGTGCTGTGATTTAAAAGACATGTAACAGTTTTATTGCTTGAATAGTCACAAGTTGTTTTCTTAACGCCTGTTTGATAAAGACTATCTGCATTTCAAAACCTTCTTTTGCAGCTGCTGTTAACCCTTTGTGCGATTTTTCCCTACATTCTCTCCTGTAGCCTTATACATGTATTGCCAGACTTCCATGTTTCAAATAACATATTTTCCCATTTTTACTTTTACACCTTACAGACCTCACTGTGTCAGAGTAATCTTCACTCCGTGTTAAACTGTACCCTGACAGACCTCACTGTGTGAGAGTAATCTTCACTCCGTGTTAAAGTGTACCCTGACAGCCCTTACTGTGTCAGAGTAATCAGCAGTCTGTGTTAAAGTGTACCCTGACAGACCTCACTGTGTCAGAGTAATCTGTACTCTGTGTTAAAGTGTACCCTGCCAGACCTCACTGTGTCAGAGTAATCTGCAGTCTGTGTTAAAGTGTACCCTGCCAGACCTCACTGTGTCAGAGTAATCTGCAGTCTGTGTTAAAGTGTACCCCGACAGCCCTCACTGTGTCAGAGTAATCTGCAGTCTGTGTTAAAGTGTACCCTGACAGACCTCACTATGTGAGAGTAATCTTTACTCTGTGTTAAAGTGTACCCTGACAGACCTCACTGTGTGAGAGTAATCTGTACTCTGTGTTAAAGTGTACCCTGACAGATGTCACTGTGTCAGAGTAATCTGTACTCTGTATTAAAGCGTACCCTGACAGCCCTCACTGTGTCAGAGTAATCTGTACTCTGTGTTAAAGTGTACCCTGACAGACCTCACTGTGTCAGAGTAATCTGCAGTCTGTGTTAAAGTGTACCCTGACAGCCCTCACTGTGTCAGAGTAATCTGTACTCTGTGTTAAAGTGTACCCTGACAGACCTCACTGTGTCAGAGTAATCTGCAGTCTGTGTTAAAGTGTACCCTGACAGACCTCACTGTGTCAGAGTAATCTGCAGTCTGTGTTAAAGTGTACCCTGACACCCCTCACTGTGTGAGAGTAATCTGTACTCTGTATTAAAGCGTACCCTGACAGATGTCACTGTGTGAGAGTAATCTGCAGTCTGTGTTAAAGTGTACCCTGACAGCCCTCACTGTGTCAGAGTAATCTGTACTCTGTGTTAAAGTGTACCCTGACAGACCTCACTGTGTCAGAGTAATCTGCAGTCTGTGTTAAAGTGTACCCTGACAGACCTCACTGTGTCAGAGTAATCTGCAGTCTGTGTTAAAGTGTACCCTGACAGGCCTCACTGTGTCAGAGTAATCTGCAGTCTGTGTTAAAGTGTACCCTGACACCCCTCACTGTGTGAGAGTAATCTGTACTCTGTATTAAAGCGTACCCTGACAGATGTCACTGTGTGAGAGTAATCTGCAGTCTGTGTTAAAGTGTACCCTGACAGACCTCACTGTGTCAGAGTAATCTGTACTCTGTATTAAAGCGTACCCTGACAGACCTCACTGTGTGAGAGTAATCTGCAGTCTGTGTTAAAGTGTACCCTGACAGCCCTTACTGTGTCAGAGTAATCTGCAGTCTGTGTTAAAGTGTACCCTGACAGATCTCACTGTGTCAGAGTAATCTGCAGTCTGTGTTAAAGTGTACCCTGACAGGCCTCACTGTGTCAGAGTAATCTGTACTCTGTGTTAAAGCATACCCTGACAGACCTCAGTGTGTCAGAGTAATCTGCAGTCTGTGTTAAAGTGTACCCTGACAGATCTCACTGTGTCAGAGTAATCTGCAGTCTGTGTTAAAGTGTACCCTGACAGGCCTCACTGTGTCAGAGTAATCTGTACTCTGTGTTAAAGCATACCCTGACAGACCTCACTGTGTCAGAGTAATCTGCAGTCTGTGTTAAAGTGTACCCTGACAGACCTCACTGTGTCAGAGTAATCTGTACTCTGTATTAAAGCGTACCCTGACAGACCTCACTGTGTCAGAGTAATCTGCAGTCTGTGTTAAAGCGTACCCTGACAGATGTCACTGTGTCAGAGTAATCTGTACTCTGTATTAAAGCATACCCTGACAGACCTCACTGTGTCAGAGTAATCTGTACTCTGTATTAAAGCGTACCCTGACAGACCTCACTGTGTGAGAGTAATCTGCAGTCTGTGTTAAATTATACCCTGAGAGATAGCAAATTGGCAGCTCTTTTTTTATTTTCATGGACTTCACGTTTGTGTTGTTCCTTGTGTCTTAATAAAGCTCGTAGCCTCAAAGTTGGAGAAGATGCTTTATTGTGAATTAGTTCTGTCTTCAGCGCATAACTTACAGCTACCTCAAATTCTGCCTGCCAGTCCTGCTGCCAAGTCCCCCTTGTGTGAAGTGTGTCCTCACTTCCTGTCCCTCTGTATTTATAGCTCTCCGGTGCTCCCTCTAGTGCTTGCTCAGTTGTATTGCATCTACACTGATACACAATCACCACAATGTTCAATATGGACACTTTGCACACCTGAGAACGTTGAACAAAAATGGAATATATAAAAAGTATTGACATTAAATTTGAAAGCAAAGGGATTTAAATAGGAGTGATGTAAAATGAGCTACCAATTTAGCTCACTCGGGGCTGGTTTAGCACACTGGGCTAAATCGCTGGTTTTTAAAGCAGACCAAGCAGGCCAGCAGCACGGTTCGATTCCTGTACCAGCCTCCCCGGACAGGCGCCGGAATGTGGCGACTAGGGGCTTTTCACAGTAACTTCATTGAAGCCTACTCGTGACAATAAGCGATTTTCATTTTTAATTTCATTCATTTTCATTTCAATTTGCTAGGTATCTGTTCATCCCATGATTATGGTCCAATTTCCCCCTTGCATGATAAGATGTGTCGGCCCCTCAGAGCGAGAATGGGGAGAGAAGGATGCTTCATATTTCTGGGAAGATTCCTCTGCCACAGCTCATGTTGTTAAACTGCCATTGATATTTTCCAAATGTTGACCGTTTGCATTCCCAGCACTTTTCCACAAATCTCTCTTCACTGAAAGACGAGGGGCGGGATTCTCCATCAGCCGATATCAGAATCGGGAAAGACGATTGGGCAGAGAATTGGCCTTGACCCCGAAATCGTGGGTTCACGCCAAATCGTAATGGTCCGATACCTTGACAGCGTCATCAATGCGTTCCACTCTGCACGTACAGTAAACACCTTTTGCATATCATTAGCGGGCCTGATCCGGTATTGTCCAGGCCGCCCGGGGGCCCTGGACAACTGGGGGGAATTCCCGATGGAGAGGTTCACTTGTGCTGTGAATAATCAAGAAACAGGCGCAATAGCTGATGGGGGAGAGAGAGGAGGTAGGACACAGAGGGGCGCCACCGTAGGCTGCAAGTCCTGACACTGGCTGGGCTGGCTGTGGGTGGGGGGGTGCCTGCCAGGGCCGGGTGGATGGGGGAGTAGGGGGATGGGCCGAGGGTCTGGGGTGACCCTCCACGAGACCAGGGCAATGTCCAGGCATGGACCGTCATTGCCGTTGCCTGCAAAGCAGCCATCTTGCTGTGCCCCCGACTGACCATCCAGCTTGGCCTCTGGTTCTGCAGAGTTCCACCGGCCATATTGGTTTCTCCCACCCCACTACCCCTCACCATAGCCCCCAACACCTCACCCCACCCTCCACCATATCACCCCACCCCAAACCGGCCACTATCCGCCGGCGGGGCATAACGTGGCCCACCCTGGGCAACGCCCACAGTAACCACTACAGGGGGGCACTGGCCGGGGGCCATATAGCGTACCGTTGGCATGGGCAGTGCCAACCAATGGTACCCATGGCAGCAGGGATGGGCGTCAGGGCTAGCGGCTCCTACAGTGCTGGGAACACTATGGGCTCAGGGGTGTGGGGATGGCGGGGCGGACATGCGGAGGCAGAGTCCGCTTGTGCCAACTGGGGCCAGCATGTAGCTCATTGGACCTGGTTGGGCATGGGGGTACGCACCATGCCAATATGTCTGCCTTTAACCCCCTGCGAAGCCTGCCCCAGAGGAACAGGAGGTAGCTGCTGAGGTTGGAGAGCAGGCCACCCAACACGCTGAGGAGGAGGAGGATGTGCAAAGGAGGCGCCGCATGAGGCCATGTATACTGGCAGCGCCTGCATTCGAGGGGCTGCCAGACTGGCATGCTGGCGATGACTCCGGCTGAATAGGGAGACGGTGCAAATATCTGCCGGTCATGGCATACCTGGGGAGGACGGCTGCTTCCGCTGTCCATCGGGATGGGACTCGGGAGCGGTGACCACTGGCTGAACCGGTCCCTGAGACAACTCACAACGTCTGCCCATCCCACCCCCTCCTCACCCCCTCTGCGACCATCCCACCCCCTCCTCACCCCCTCTGTGACCATCCCACCCCCCTCTGTGCCCATCCCACCCCCTCCGGACCCCTCTGTGACCATCCCACCCCCTCCTCACCCCCTCTGTGACCATCCCACCCCCTCCTCACCCCCTCTGTGACCATCCCACCCCCTCCTCACCCCCTCTGTGACCATCCCACCCCTTCTGCACCCCCTCTGCGATAATCCCACCCCCTCCTCACCCCCTCTGTGACCATCCCACCCCCTCCTCACCCCCTCTGTGACCATCCCACCCCTCCGCACCCCCTCTGTGACCATCCCACCCCCTCCTCACCCCCTCTGTGACCATCCCACCCCCTCCGCACCCCCTCTGTGACCATCCCACCCCCTCCTCACCCCCTCTGCGACCATCCCACCCCCTCTGTGACCATCCCACCCCCTCTGCACCCCCTCTGTGACCATCCCACCACCTCCGCACCCCCTCTGTGACCATCCCACCCCCTCCTCACCCCCTCTGTGACCATCCCACCCCCTCTGCGATAATACCACCCCCTCCTCACCCCCTCTGTGACCAGCCCACCCCCTCCTCACCCCCTCTGTGACCATCCCACCCCCTCCTCACCCCCTCTGTGACCATCCCACCCCCTCTGCGATAATACCACCCCCTCCTCACCCCCTCTGCGACCAGCCCACCCCCTCCTCACCCCCTCTGTGACCATCCCACCCCCTCCTCACCCCCTCTGTGACCATCCCACACCCTCCGCACCCCCTCTGTGACCATCCCACCCCCTCCTCACCCCCTCTGCGACCATCCCACCCCCTCTGTGACCATCCCACCCCCTCCTCACCCCCTCTGTGACCATCCCACCCCCTCTGCGACCATCCCACCCCCTCTGCAACCATCCCACCCCCTCTGTGACCATCCCACCCCCTCTGTGACCATCCCACCCCCTCCGCACCCCCTCTGCGACCAGCCCACCCCCTCCTCACCCCCTCTGCGACCATCCCACCCCCTCTGCACCCCCTCTGCGACCAGCCCACCCCCTCCTCACCCCCTCTGTGACCATCCCACACCCTATGCGACCATCCCACCCCCTCTGCGACCATCCCACCCCCTCTGTGACCATCCCAGCCCCTCCGCACCCCCTCTGCGACCAGCCCACCCCCTCCGCACCCCCTCTGCGACCATCCCACCCCCTCCTCACCCCCTCTGTGACCATCCCACCACCTCCGCACCCCCTCTGCACCATCCCACCCCCTCCTCACCCCCTCTGTGACCATCCCACCCCCTCTGTGACCATCCCACCCCCTCCGCACCCCCTCTGTGACCATCCCACCCCCTCCTCACCCCCTCTGCGACCATCCCACCCCCTCTGTGACCATCCCACCCCCTCCGCACCCCCTCCGCACCCCCTCCGCACCCCCTCCGTGACCATCCCACCCCCTCATCACCCCCTCTGCGACCATCCCACCGCCTCTGTGACCATCCCACCACCTCCTCATCCCCTCTGCGACCATCCCACCCCCTCCTCACCCCCTCTGCGACCATCCCACCCCCTCTGTGACCATCCCACCCCCTCCGCACCCCCTCTGCGACCAGCCCACTCACTCCGCACCCCCTCTGCGACCATCCCACCCCCTCCGCACCCCCTCTGCGACCAGCCCACTCACTCCGCACCCCCTCTGCGACCATCCCACCCCCTCCGCACCCCCTCTGCGACCAGCCCACTCACTCCGCACCCCCTCTGCGACCATCCCACCCCCTCCGCACCCCCTCTGCGACCAGCCCACTCACTCCGCACCCCCTCTGCGACCATCCCACCCCTCCTCACCCCCTCTGCGACCATCCCACCCCCTCTGTGACCATCCCACCCCCTCTGCGACCAGCCCACCCCCTCCGCACCCCCTCTGCGACCAGCCCACCCCCTCCTCACCCCCTCTGCGACCATCCCACCCCCTCCTCACCCCCTCTGCACCAGCCCACCCCCTCCTCACCCCCTCTGCGACCATCCCACCCCCTCCTCACCCCCTCTGCGACCAGCCCACCCCCTCCTCACCCCCTCTGTGACCATCCCATCCCCTCTGTGACCATCCCACCCCCTCCGCACCCCCTCTGCGACCAGCCCACCCCCTCCTCACCCCCTCTGCGACCAGCCCACCCCCTCCGCACCCCCTCTGTGACCATCCCTCCCCCTCTGCACCCCCTCTGCGATCAGCCCACTCACTCCGCACCCCCTCTGCGATCAGCCCACCCCCTCCGCACCCCCTCTGCGACCATCCCACCCCCTCCGCACCCCCTCTGCGACCATCCCACCCCCTCTGCACCCCCTCTGCGACCATCCCACCCCCTCTGCACGCCCTCTGCAATCAGCCCACTCACTCGGCACGCCCTCTGCGATCAGCCCACTCACTCTGCACGCCCTCTGCGATCAGCCCACTCACTCCGCACCCCCTCTGCGATCAGCCCACTCACTCTGCACGCCCTCTGCGATCAGCCCACTCACTCCGCACCCCCTCTGCGATCAGCCCACTCACTCTGCACGCCCTCTGCAATCAGCCCACTCACTCTGCACGCCCTCTGCGATCAGCCCACTCACTCCGCACCCCCTCTGCGATCAGCCCACTCACTCTGCACGCCCTCTGCGATCAGCCCACTCACTCTGCACGCCCTCTGCGATCAGCCCACTCACTCTGCACCCCCTCTGCGACCATCCTATCCCTCACACCCATCTGACAGAACTCCGAGGCAGGTGTAGCATTGTGCACAGTTGTTTAATATGAAAATGTGTATACAGATTCGTGCCCTAGCCCCTATCGCTAAACTGTACCCTGTCAACTGCGTGTCGACTTAACTGGTGTCTAACTTTCTGGCCTTACGGACCCATCACTATGCCTGAGTCATGAGGTGGCATGGCAGCACAATGGTTAGCACTGTTGCTTCACATCGCCATGTCCCAGATTCGGTTCCCCGCTGGGTCACTGCCTGTGTGGAATCTGCACATTCTCCCTGTGTCTGCGTGGGTTTCCTCCGGGTGCTCCGGTTTCCTCCCTCAAGTCCCAAAAGACGTGCTGTTTGTGAATTGGACATTCTGAATTCTCCCTCAGTGAACCCGAATAGGCACCGGAATGGGGCATCTGGGGCTTCATTGCAGTGTTAATGTAAGCTGATTTTGACAATAAGAAAGATTGATTGTACACCAGGAATGGAGGTGCCCTGCTGTGCTTCCCACCCTTGGACCTGGGTCCCCTATGGCGGCTGTCATCGAGGGAGACCAGGCTTGGCTGGGCCCGGCTACTGCTCAGATGTCCCAGGTGGCGTAGTGCACCCTGTTCTGCCCACTGCCCACCAGCTGCACCAGGGACAGGAAGGGGGCATCCAATTAGCTGCGGTGTTCTGGCACCTCCCATCACCCATCACCTCCTCCTCCCTCGGGCTGCCCGGTGATCCCCGGGCTACTCCATGGGATGGGGGTGCTGGTGGAGTTAACCCCTGAGACTCCCCAACCTGCTGGCGCTGCCAGTCCTGGAGGCCCGCTCTGATCTCGGCCAGGGTCTGCATGCTTGCAGCCATGGAGCACACGGAGTGGACCACCTCAGTCTGGGATTATACCACATCGTGCTGCAACTGTGCCACCACATTCTGGGTCTGTGCCACATCAGCCAGTGACTGCACCATTTCCCGCTAGGACTGGGCTACCATCCTCTGTGTCTGTGCCTCATTGGCCAGCGCCTGGGCAGTGCTGCTGACACTTCCAGCCATGGCCTGCTGTGTCTGGGCCACGCTCAGAAGCGCCTCTACGATTTCCAGGTGGTTCTGGCACATGGTTGACTGTGAGGCAGCAAACCTGTCCTGGGCCTCGGCCACCGTTGCACAGAATGCCCAAGGCCTTGGACACAATGACCATGGGTGTCATTGTGAAGACACCCAAGAGGAGGAGGACCATGCAGCAGCGAAGCCTGCCCTGGAGGAACAGAAGGTAGCCGCTGAGGTTGGCGAGCAGGCCACCCAACACACTGCGGTGTTGGCCTGGGTGGTAGACATGGTTGGCACCACCACCTGCTCATGCACATGGTTGGAGTCCTCCAAATGCATCGGTAGGTGTTGGATTCTTGCCAACAATCCCTCATTAGTCCCTGGCTCTGTGACTGCATCTCCACAATCGATGGGACTGTCCCTTCCAGAAGACCGAAACCCATCTTGATGGCAGCTAGTCCCTGGGTTTGGCCCATCCGCTCCCTCAGGTTCCTCCACCTGCTGTACCGTGGCAATGTGTGGCGAGCACCAGATAGTATCCCAGGAACCTCTTCACGAAAGTGCCCAACTGAGGTGAGTGTCTCTGGGATGGTGGAGGGTGTTGGAGACAGCTGTCCATGTTAGTTTCGTCCTCGTCGCTGGTTGGCATCTGGGGCTTTGGCCGTGGCTATGGCTCTGGTCGAGGGTTGGGGACACCAGATGGACCCACCCCTTCACCAGCAGCTCCGGATGGACCCACCCCTTCACCAGCAGCTCCAGATGGACCCATCCCATCATCAGCAGCCCCAGTAAGACACGGGACACGAGAATGCAGACGGGGAGGATGCTGGGGTGGTGGCGGGGGGGGGGGGGGGGGGAGTAGGAGGTGTGCTTGGGTGGGCGGAGTAGGGGTGGTGATGCATCAGGGGTGTCAGGGTGGTGTTGGGGTGAGGGTGGTGTGGGTGTGGGGGTGGTGTTGGGGTGAGGGTGGTGTGGGGGTGAGGGTGGTGTGGGGTTGGGGGTGGTGTGGGGGTGAGAGTGGTGTGGGGGTGAGGGTGGTGTGGGGGTGAGAGTGGTGTGGGGGTGAGGGTGGTGTGGGGGTGAGGGTGGGGGTGGTGTAGGGGTGAGGGTTGTGTGGGGGTGAGGGTGGGGGTGGTGTGGAGGTGAGGGTGGTGTGGGGGTGAGGGTGGTGTTGGGGTGAGAGTGGTGTGGGGGTGAGGGTGGGGGTGGTGTGGGGGTGAGGGTTGTGTGGGGGTGAGGGTGGGGGTGCTGTGGAGGTGAGGGTGGTGTGGGGGTGGTGTGGGGGCGAGGGTGGTGTGGGGGTGAGAGTGGTGTGGGAGTGAGGGTGGGGGTGGTGTGGGGGTGAGGGTTGTGTGGGGGTGAGGGTGGGGGTGGTGTGGAGGTGAGGGTGGTGTGGGGGTGAGGGTGGTGTTGGGGTGAGGGTGGTGTGGGTGAGGGTGGTGTTGGGGTGAGGGTGGTGTTGGGGTGAGGGTGGTGTTGGGGTGAGGGTGGTGTGGGTGAGGGTGGTGTGGGGGTGAGGGTGATGTTGGGGTGAGGGTGGTGTTGGGGGTGAGGGTGGTGTTGGGGGTGAGGGTGGTGTTGGGGTGAGGGTGGTGTGGGGGTGAGGGTGGTGTTGGGGTGAGGGTGGTGTGGGGGTGAGGGTGGTGTGGGGGTGAGGGTGGTGTTGGGGTGAGGGTGGTGTGGGTGAGGGTGGTGTTGGGGTGAGGGTGGTGTGGGGGTGAGGGTGGTGTTGGGGTGAGGGTGGTGTGGGGGTGAGGATGGTGTGGGGGTGAGGGTGGTGTTGGGGTGAGGGTGGTGTGGGGGTGAGGGTGGTGTGTGGGTGAGGGTGGTGTTGGGGTGAGGGTGGTGTTGGGGTGAGGGTGGTGTGGGGGTGAGGGTGGTGTTGGGGTGAGGGTGGTGTGGGGGGTGAGGATGGTGTGGGGGTGAGGGTGGTGTTGGGGTGAGGGTGGTGTTGGGGTGAGGGTGGTGTTGGGGTGAGGGTGGTGTTGGGGTGAGGGTGGTGTTGGGGCGAGGGTGGTGTGGGTGAGGGTGGTGTTGGGGTGAGGGTGTTGTGGGGGTGAGGGTGGTGTTGGGGTGAGAGTGGTGTGGGGGTGAGGGTGGTGTGGGGGTGAGGGTGGTGTTGGGGTGAGGGTGGTGTTGGGGTGAGGGTGGTGTTGGGGTGAGGGTGGTGTTGGGGTGAGGGTGGTGTGGGGGTGAGGGTGGTGTTGGGGTGAGGGTGGTGTGGGGGTGAGAGTGGTGTTGTGGTGAGGGTGGTGTGGGGGTGAGGGTGGTGTGGGGGTGAGGATGGTGTTGGGGTGAGGGTGGTGTTGGGGTGAGAGTGGTGTGGGGGTGAGGGTGGTGTGGGGGTGAGGGTGGTGTGGGGGTGAGGGTGGTGTGGGGGTGAGGGTGGTGGTGGGGTGAGGGTGGTGTGGGTGAGGGTGGTGTTGGGGTGAGGGTGGTGTGGGGGTGAGGGTGCTGTTGGGGTGAGGGTGGTGTTGGGGTGAGGGTGGCGTGGGTGAGGGTGGTGTTGGGGTGAGGGTGGTGTGGGTGAGGGTGGTGTGGGGTGAGGGTGGTGTTGGGGTGAGGGTGGTGTGGGGGTGAGGGTGGTATTGGGGTGAGGGTGGTGTGGGGTGTGGGTGGTGTGGGGGGTGAGGGTGGTGTGGGGGTGAGGGTGGTGTTGGCGTGAGGGTGGTGTGGGTGAGGGTGTTGTGGGGGTGTGAGTGGTGTTGGGGTGAGGGTGGTGTTGGGGTGAGGGTGGTGTGGGAGAGGGTGTTGTGGGGGTGAGGGTGGTGTTGGGGTGAGGGTGGTGTGGGAGTGAGGGTGGTGTTGGGGTGAGGGTGGTGTGGGGATGAGGGTGGTGTGGGGGTGAGGGTGGTGTTGGGGTGAGGGTGGTGTTGGGGTGAGGGTGGTGTGGGGGCGAGGGTGGTGTGGGTGAGGGTGGTGTTGGGGTGAGGGTGGTGTTGTGGTGAGGGTGGTGTGGGAGAGGGTGTTGTGGGGGTGAGGGTGGTGTTGGGGTGAGGGTGGTGTTGGGGTGAGGGTGGTGTGGGTGAGGGTGTTGTGGGGGTGAGGGTGGTGTTGGGGTGAGGGTGGTGTTGGGGTGAGGGTGGTGTTGGGGTGAGGGTGGTGTTGGGGTGAGGGTGGTGTGGGGGTGAGGGTGGTGTTGGGGTGAGGGTGGTGTTGGGGTGAGGGTGGTGTTGGGGTGAGGGTGGTGTTGGGGTGAGGGTGGTGTGGGTGAGGGTGTTGTGGGGGTGAGGGTGGTGTTGGGGTGAGGGTGGTGTTGGGGTGAGGGTGGTGTGGATGTTGTGGGGGTGAGGGTGGTGTTGGGGTGAGGGTGGTGTGGGGGTGAGGGTGGTGTGGGGTGAGGGTGGTGTGGGGGTGAGGTTGGTGTGGGGGTGAGGGTGGTGTTGGGGTGAGGGTGGTGTTCGGGTGAGGGTGGTGTGGGGGTGAGGGTGGTGTTGGGGTGAGGGTGGTGTGGGGGTGTGGGTGGTGTGGGGGGTGAGGGTGGTGTTGGGGTGAGGGTGGTGTGTGGTGAGGGTGGTGTGGGGGTGAGGTTGGTGTGGGGTGAGGGTGGTGTGGGGGTGAGGTTGGTGTGGGGTGAGGGTGGTGTGGGGGTGAGGTGGTGTGGGGGTGAGGGTGGTGTTGGGGTGAGGGTGGTGTGGGGGTGAGGTTGGTGTGGGGTGAGGGTGGTGTGGGGGTGAGGTTGGTGTGGGGGTGAGGGTGGTGTTGGGGTGAGGGTGGTGTTCGGGTGAGGGTGGTGTGGGGGTGAGGGTGGTGTTGGGGTGAGGGTGGTGTGGGGGTGTGGGTGGTGTGGGGGGTGAGGGTGGGGTGGGGGTGAGGGTGGTGTTGGGGTGAGGGTGGTGTGGGTGAGGGTGTTGTGGGGGTGAGGGTGGTGTTGGGGTGAGGGTGGTGTTGGGGTGAGGGTGGTGTGGGTGAGGGTGGTGTTGGGGTGAGGGTGGTGTTAGGGTGAGGGTGGTGTGGGTGAGGGTGTTGTGGGGGTGAGGGTTGTGTTGGGGTGAGGGTGGTGTGGGGGTGAGGGTGGTGTTGGGTGAGGGTGGTGTGGGGGTGAGGGTGGTGTGGGTGGTGTTGGGGTGAGGGTGTGTTGGGGTGAGGGTGGTGTGGGTGAGGGTGTTGTGGGGGTGAGGGTGGTGTGGGGTGAGGGTGGTGTTGGGGTGAGGGTGGTGTTGGGTGAGGGTGGTGTGGGTGAGGGTGTGTGGGGGTGAGGGTGGTGTTGGGGTGAGGGTGGTGTTGGGGTGAGGGTGGTGTGGGGGTGAGGTTGGTGTGGAGGTGAGGGTGGTGTGGGGGTGAGAGTGGTGTGGGGGTGAGGGTGGTGTGGGGGTGAGGGTGGGGGTGGTGTGGGGGTGAGGGTTGTGTGGGGGTGAGGGTGGGGGTGGTGTGGAGGTGAGGGTGGTGTGGGGGTGAGGGTGGTGTTGGGGTGAGGGTGGTGTGGGTGAGGGTGGTGTGGGTGAGGGTGGTGTCGGGGTGAGGGTGGTGTTGGGGTGAGGGTGGTGTGGGGGTGAGGGTGGTGTTGGGGTGAGGGTGGTGTTGGGGGTGAGGGTGGTGTTGGGGGTGAGGGTGGTGTTGGGGTGAGGGTGGTGTGGGGGTGAAGGTGGTGTGGGGGTGAGGGTGGTGTGTGGGTGAGGGTGGTGTTGGGGTGAGGGTGGTGTTGGGGTGAGGGTGGTGTTGGGGTGAGGGTGGTGTGGGGGTGAAGGTGGTGTGGGGGTGAGGGTGGTGTGGGGGTGAGGGTGGTGTGGGGGTGAAGGTGGTGTGGGGGTGAGGGTGGTGGTGGGGTGAGGGTGGTGTGGGGGTGAGGGTGCTGTTGGGGTGAGGGTGGTGTTGGGGTGAGGGTGGCGTGGGTGAGGGTGGTGTTGGGGTGAGGGTGGTGTGGGTGAGGGTGGTGTGGGGTGAGGGTGGTGTTGGGGTGAGGGTGGTGTGGGGGTGAGGGTGGTATTGGGGTGAGGGTGGTGTGGGGTGTGGGTTGGTGTGGGGGGTGAGGGTGGGGGGGGGTGAGGGTGGTGTTGGCGTGAGGGTGGTGTGGGTGAGGGTGTTGTGGGGGGTGGGGTGGTGTTGGGGTGAGGGTGGTGTTGGGGTGAGGGTGGTGTGGGTGAGGGTGGTGTTGGGGTGAGGGTGGTGTTGGGGTGAGGGTGGTGTGGGTGAGGGTGTTGTGGTGGTGAGGGTGGTGTTGGGGTGAGGGTGGTGTGGGGGTGAGGGTGGTGTTGGGGTGAGGGTGGTGTTGGGGTGAGGGTGGTGTTGGGGTGAGGGTGGTGTGGGTGAGGGTGTTGTGGGGGTGAGGGTGGTGTTGGGGTGAGGGTGGTGTTGGGGTGAGGGTGGTGTTGGGGTGAGGGTGGTGTGGGTGAGGGTGTTGTGGGGGTGAGGGTGGTGTTGGGGTGAGGGTGGTGTTGGGGTGAGGGTGGTGTGGATGTTGTGGGGGTGAGGGTGGTGTTGGGGTGAGGGTGGTGTGGGGGTGAGGTTGGTGTGGGGTGAGGGTGGTGTGGGGGTGAGGTTGGTGTGGGGGTGAGGGTGGTGTTGGGGTGAGGGTGGTGTGGGGGTGAGGGTGGTGTTGGGGTGATGGTGGTGTTGGGTGAGGGTGGTGTGGGGGTGAGGGTGGTGTTGGGGTGAGGGTGGTGTGGGTGAGGGTGGTGTGGGGGTGAGGGTGGTGTGGGTGAGGGTGTTGTGGGGGTGAGGGTGGTGTTGGGGTGAGGGTGGTGTGGGGGTGAGGGTGGTGTTGGGGTGAGGGTGGTGTGGGGGTGATGGTGGTGTGGGTGAGGGTGGTGTTGGGGTGAGGGTGGTGTTGGGGTGAGGGTGGTGTGGGTGAGGGTGTTGTGGGGGTGAGTGTGGTGTTGGGGTGAGGGTGGTGTGGGGTGAGGGTGGTGTTGGGGTGAGGGTGGTGTGGGGGTGAGGGTGGTGTTGGGGTGAGGGTGGTGTGGGGGTGAGGGTGGTGTTTGGGTGATGGTGGTGTTGGGGTGAGGTTGGTGTGGGGGTGAGGGTGGTGTGGGGTGAGGTTGGTGTGGGGGTGAGGGTGGTGTGGGGGTGAGGGTGGTGTGGGTGTGAGGGTGGTGTTGGGGTGAGGGTGGTGTGGGGGTGTGAGGGTGGTGTTGGGGTGATGGTGGTGTTGGGGTGAGGTTGGTGTGGGGGTGAGGGTGGTGTGGGGTGAGGTTGGTGTGGGGGTGAGGGTGGTGTGGGGGTGTGAGGGTGGTGTTGGGGTGATGGTGGTGTTGGGGTGAGGGTGGTGTGGGTGAGGGTGGTGTTGGGGTGAGGGTGGTGTTGGGGTGATGGTGGTGTTGGGGTGAGGGTGGTGTGGGTGAGGGTGGTGTGGGGGTGAGGGTGGTGTTGGGGTGAAGGTGGTGTTGTGAGGGTGGTGTGGGTGAGGGTGGTGTGGGTGAGGGTGGTGTGGGGGTGAGGGTGGTGTAGGGGTGAGGGTGGGGGTGAAGGTGGTGTTGGGGTGAGGGTGGTGTGGGGATGAGGGTGGTGTTGGGGTGAAGGTGGTGTTGGGGTGAGGGTGGTGTGGGGGTGAGGGTGGTGTTGGGGTGAGGGTGGTGTGGGGGTGAGGGTGGTGTTGGGGTGAGGGTGGTGTTGGGGTGAGGGTGGTGTGGGGGTGAGGATGGTGTTGGGGTGAGGGTGGTGTTGGGGTGAAGGTGGTGTTGGGGTGAGGGTGGTGTGGGGGTGAGGGTGGTGTTGGGGTGAGGGTGGTGTGGGGGTGAGGATGGTGTTGGGGTGAGGGTGGTGTGGGGCGTGGGTGGTGTTGGGGTGAGGGTGGTGTGGGGGTGAGGGTGGTGTTGGGGTGAGGGTGGTGTGGGGGTGAGGATGGTGTGGGGGTGAGGGTGGTGTTGGGGTGAGGGTGGTGTTGGGGTGAGGGTGGTGTGGGGGTGAGGGTGTTGTTGGGGTGAGGGTGGTGTTTGGGTGAGGGTTGGTGTTGGGGTGAGGGTGGTGTGGGGGTGAGGGTGGTGTGGGGCGTGGGTGGTGTTGGGTGAGGGTGGTGTTGGGGTGAGGGTGGTGTTGGGGTGAGGGTGGTGTTGGGGTGAGGGTGGTGTGGGGCGAGGGTGGTGTTGGGGTGAGGGTGGTGTTTGGGTGAGGGTGGTGTGGGGGCGAGGGTGGTGTGGGGCGAGGGTGGTGTTGGGGTGAGGGTGGTGTTTGGGTGAGGGTGGTGTGGGGGTGAGGGTGGTGTTGGGGTGATGGTGGTGTTGGGTGAGGGTGGTGTTGGGGTGAGGGTGGTGTTGGGGTGAGGGTGGTGTGGGGCGAGGGTGGTGTTGGGGTGAGGGTGGTGTTTGGGTGAGGGTGGTGTGGGGTGAGGGTGGTGTTGGGGTGATGGTGGTGTTGGGGTGATGGTGGTGTTGGGGTGAGGGTGGTGTTGGGGTGAGGGTGGTGTTGGGGTGAGGGTGGTGTGGGGGTGAGGGTGGTGTGGGTGAGGGTGGTGTTGGGGTGAGGGTGGTGTTGGGGTGAGGGTGGTGTTTGGGTGAGGGTGGTGTGGGGGTGAGGGTGGTGTTGGGGTGAGGGTGGTGTTGGGGTGAGGGTGGTGTGGGGCGAGGGTGGTGTGGGGCGAGGGTGGTGTTGGGGTGAGGGTGGTGTGGGGGTGAGGGTGGTGTGGGTGAGGGTGGTGTTGGGGTGAGGGTGGTGTGGGCGAGGGTGGTGTGGGCGAGGGTGGTGTTGGGGTGAGGGTGGTGTTGGGGTGAGGGTGGTGTTGGGGTGATGGTGGTGTTGGGGCGAGGGTGGTGTTGGTGTGAGGGTGGTGTTGGGGTGAGGGTGGTGTTGGGGTGAGGGTGGTGTTGGGGTGAGGGTGGTGTTGGGGTGAGGGTGGTGTTGGGGTGAGGGTGGTGTTTGGGTGAGGGTGGTGTTGGGGTGAGGGTGGTGTTGGGGCGAGGGTGGTGTTGGTGTGAGGGTGGTGTTGGGGTGAGGGTGGTGTTGGGGTGAGGGTGGTGTTGGGGTGAGGGTGGTGTTGGGGTGAGGGTGGTGTTGGGGTGAGGGTGGTGTTGGGGTGAGGGTGGTGTTGGGGTGAGGGTGGTGTTGGGGTGAGGGTGGTGTTGGGGTGAGGGTGGTGTTGGGGTGAGGGTGGTGTTGGGGTGAGGGTGGTGTGGGGGTGAGGGTGGTGTGGGGGTGAGGGTGGTGTTGGGGTGAGGGTGGTGTTGGGGTGAGGGTGGTGTTGGGGTGAGGGTGGTGTGGGTGGTGTTGGGGTGAGGGTGGTGTGGGGCGAGGGTGGTGTTGGGGTGAGGGTGGTGTTGGGGTGAGGGTGGTGTTGGGGTGAGGGTGGTGTGGGGGTGAGGGTGGTGTGGGGGTGAGGGTGGTGTTGGGGTGAGGGTGGTGTGGGGGTGAGGGTGGTGTGGGGCGAGGGTGGTGTTGGGGTGAGGTTGGTGTGGGTGAGGGTGGTGTGGGGGTGAGGGTGGTGTTGGGTGAGGGTGGTGTTGGGGTGAGGTTGGTGTTTGGGTGAGGGTGGTGTTGGGGTGAGGGTGGTGTTGGGGTGAGGGTGGTGTTGGGGTGAGGGTGGTGTGGGGGTGAGGGTGGTGTGGTTGCCCTGAGGAGGTTGTGCAGTTTTCAGCTGCATTGCTGGGCATGCAGGATGGTGTTGCACTCGGCGCTGACCACTTCTGCCACCTGTATCCGGGTACAATGAACGGCGGCACCTGGCATCCTCCTTCCCAGCCCAGGGGACAGAGTCGCTCTCCTCTCCTCCATGGTGTCTCGCAGGGTCTCAGTCTGTGAAACGGGCTGGCGCTCTCCTCGCTGCCATCTTGTGATGGTGTGTGTGGGAGTGAAGTGTGTATATGGGCTGCAGCTTGTCAGCCTCCTGAGTGTTAATCTGGTTTAGCTCACAGGGCTAAATCGCTGCCTTTTCAAGCAGACCAGGCAGGCCGGCAGCACGGTTTGATTCCCGTACCAACCTCCCCGGACAGGCGCCGGAATGTGGCGACTAGGGGCTTTTCACAGTAACTTCATTGAAGCCTGCTCGTGACAATAAGCGATTTTCATTTTCATTTCATTTTTTCAATCGCGAACCTGGCAAATCCCGCACCATTTCCCACTGGAATCGATTGTGTTCCACGTGGTGTTGGTGCGAGCCCCTTAACAGTCGTTGAATCAGTCCATGGGCTGGATTCTCCGTCAGCCGACGCCGAAATCGGGATACATGACCAGGCGGAAAATAGCTTCTGACACCGAAATCGAGGTAGGGGTCGGTTTGACGCCAAATCGGGATTCTCCGGACCCCCCACAAATGACGTAAACGCATCGGTCGCCGTGCGGCCTGAAGGTATAGTAGGCATATCATTCGTGGCCCTGCATGTCCAGGCAGAGCGGTACATCCGTGCCCATCAGGATGCCCAGGCAGCGTGCTTCGCTGCCATCACCAGGATGCCCCGGATCCAGGGGGTGATCAATGGCATGCATGTCGCACCAAGGCCACCAGTGAATAACAGGCTGCTGTTCACAAACAGGAAAGGCCACCACCCCATGAACGTTCAGCCGGTCTGTGACCATCAGATGCGGATTATGCAAGTCTGCGCCCGATACCTGGGCAGTGTGCACGACGCATTCATCTTGGCACACTCGGTGTTCCCCGACATGTTCGAGGTGCACCCCCCTTGCTGCGGGTCTGGTTGCTGGGCAACAGGGGTTACCCTCTGCGATCGTGGCTGATGACGCCTATACGGAGTTCACAGACCGGCGCGGAGATCCGCTGCAATGATGCCCATATGGTGACCAGAGGTGTTGTCGAGAGGTGCTTCAGGGTCCTGAAGATGCGCTTCAGATGCCTGGACTGCTCTGGAGTCCACGGGCATCCAGTGTAAGGCCAGGAGCGTCGGATGCATCGTGGTGGTCTGCTGCATCCTCCATAATATAGCCTAGCAGAGGGGTGATGTGCTGGAGGAGGATGAGGAGGCAGGGCAGGTCTTATCATACAAGGAGGATGAGGGGGAGGGGGACAATGAGTGGGACATTGGTGCCCGGGCAGGTACGGAAGGCTGCACAGTGGTATCACCAGTGCCAGCAGGCATGGGACACACTCGTTGCGACACGCTTCAACAACTAGGGGAGGAGGGGGGTCGCTGACCAGGGTCACAGACACCACCATCCCAGACTCACACCCCTTCACTTCCCACACCTCCAAATCCCCTCACCTCCCACACCACCAAACCCCCTCACCTCCCACACCACCAAACCCCCTCACCTCCCACACCACCAAACCCCCTCACCTCCCACACCACCAAACTCCCTCACCTCCCACACCACCAAACCCCCTCACCTCCCACACCACCAAACCCCCTCACCTCCCACACCACCAAACCCCCTCACCTCCCACACCACCAAACCCCCTCACCTCCCACACCACCAAACCCCCTCACCTCCCACACCACCAAACCCCCTCACCTCCCACACCACCAAACCCCCTCACCTCCCACACCTCCAAACCACCCACAAGCACACCCCCTCTGTTATACATACCTGCGGCACTACGAGCTGGGGGCACTGGATTGGCAGTGACAGCGGGTCTGGTCCATGGGATGGAGGATGATGACTGCCCGTTATGTGATGAGCTCTGTGCTCCACGTCGTTACACAATGTCCGACGCATGCCCAGATAGGCACGGTCCTTTGGGGCCATGGGGCCTTTCATTCATTCCCCACTCCCACCAGAGCATAGAGGCAGGTTTCAACGGTGTTAACAGGTGTTTATTGTGAGGAAATATATACAGTTTGTGCCCTCGCCCCTATAACTAAACTGTGCCCTGCATATGCCAACTTAACTGGAGTCTCACCTCCTGGCCTTACGGGCCCTTTCACTACACCTAGGTGGTTCCCCAGACGGTACAGCAGGAGTGGAGGCAGCCTTCTGTGACCTACCCTGCGACAAGGGTGCACGTATCCTGGGGTGGCCTGGCCTGGATGGGCCCACTGTTCCTCGGGCGTCCCAGGTGGCTCAGTACCGCCCTGTTCTGCCCTCTGCCCACCAGATGCACCGGAGGGACAGGAGTAGGGCGGGTTCCGAGGTGCTGCGCTGTTCTGGCACCACCACTGCGGGAGTCACCGGCACGTGTCCCAGCGATTCCTCCTCCCTCAGGGTGCCCAATGGCCCCCAGGCTGCTCCATGTGACAGGGGTGCGAGTGGATCCAACCCCTGAGCCCCCCCCCCCCCCCCCCCCCCACCAAATGGCACTGCCAGGACGGGAGACCCGCTCTGTTCTTGACCAGGGTCTGCACATTCAGGGAAGCAACATCCCCCCAGTATTGGCATAAATAGTGCCCTGTACAGTTTAAGTGTGAGGCAAAATGTTATCATCCTGAGCAAGAACAAGGGTGACCCACAGGAATTTCAATAACTGTTGAGGCTGAAAATAATGGGAAAAGTATTTGCCTGAGTTGCCCATTTTAGCTGAACACAGCTTTTCTGAATCTTAATGTGGTTTGAAGACTGGAAGATCTACAAATGACGTGGTGTTTCTCCGTCCAGCTGCTGCAAGAGAAATACTGTAAACAAAAGAGACCACTCTCGACTTCCTTCATCAATCTCTCCAAGGCATGTGACTGTGTGAGCAGACAGTGCTGGGGAAATTGGCTATCCACCGAAACTGTTCAACGTGGCGCCTCGCCCCATGACAGCATGATGGGTAAGGTATGTTATGACACAGCAACATTGGAACCCTTTGAAATACTGAGTGGGGTCCCACTGCCACAAACATCTGAAGCCCCCCCTTTTGCAGCATATCTTAAACCACAAATTGATCATCACTATCTGGCTACATCTATTCTCATTAGCACATGGCATTGGGAGCAATGCACTGAGGCCCTATTTTTAAACTTCCTTGCTAGTTCCTGACATACAACTTCGGCATACAGTCATGTGAGAGTACCTTTAAGAAATGGGTGTTTGTCAAAGAGCTGTAGTGATGTCAGTGTGTGGGTGGAGCTGAGCTGTGACTCTGCTTTTACTTTCGCTTTGAACAAAAGCTGGTGTGTGTCTGTGTGTTTTTGTTTTGTTTTCAGAGTGAAGAGCTGCAGTGAAAGCCAGCAGATGTGCATGGATATCTCTACAAGCTAAAGACTGTTCATTTGGGTGATTTCCAAATAATACCTGTTTCTGTAGAGAATTTAAACCTGCTGTCTTTCTGTAAAAAGGGTTCTTTATGGATATTGTTAAGAAAGTTATGAAGGGTTACTTATAGAATATTGTATCTGTGGAGATTATTGGTGTTGATAGTTGTTCACATGTTTACTGTGTGTTAATAAAGTGTTAAGTAGATTCATAACATGGTTTTGGTTAAACATACTTTAGATTTCTGCTGTACCACATCTGTAGAGTGGGCCCCCATACCACAATCTATTCAAAGTTGTGGGTCAGGTGAACTCCATGATACACTTTTGGGTTCTCTAAACCCTGGCTCATAGAGAAAGTATTATCATAGAATTTACAGTGCAGAAGGAGGCCATTCGGGCCATCGAGTCTGCACCAGCTCTTGAAAGAGCACCCTAACCAAGGTCAACACCTCCCCCTATCCCAATAACTCAGTAACCCCACCCAACACTAAGGGCAATTTTGGACACTAAGGGCAATTTATCATGGCCAATCCACCTAACCTGCACATCTTTGGACTGTGGGAGGAAACCGGAGCACCCGGAGGAAACCCACGCACACACGAGGAGGATGTGCAGACTCCGCAGCTGTTCTGCATCCACTCGGTGATGTTCTTTACCCTGGAACTTGGGAGATAGCACGTTATGCAGGATTCACAGCGATGATTACAGAAACGCCTGGCATTTCCCCTACTATTGAACCTCTTCTATTGATGGTATTTTTACATTTTCCTATTCCCTCCTCTGTGGTGCCCTGCTCATTGCTGCATGGTTTGCACTGCACTCCTTCATGTTGTCATTATTCCCTGTAGTCTCCACACTGAGTGCCGGTTTGAGAAAAGCCCACATCCCAAAGACTTCTGCACATCCTGCCTCTTCCCACTTTTCCTGATGGGCGTCCATCTAGTATCCTGAACCATTCCTTCCTGCGAGGTCCATCTCCTGTAAAGTGCCAGCCAGGGAATTCTCATCCCCCAATGTTCCACAATGACTTCAGCTGCCTCTCAAACTCGGAAACCCTCAAGGCAAATTGAAGTAGTTGGAGGAACTCCTTAGACAGGTGATGTCCAAGACAAATGGGGCAGGATTCTCCATCGGCTGACCCTGGAATCATGAAACACGACTGAGCAGCGAATCGGTTTGATGCAAAATCGTGGCGGGCGGCAGTTTCACACCAAATTGCAATTCTCCAGTGTCTCAACAGTGGCGTCAATGCCTTCCACTCTGCTGGGAGGGTCGCCCACTGTGTCCTCCACAACATGGCACTGCAGGCGGGCAATGTACTGGAGGAGGAGGATAAACGCCAGGACTCCTCCAATGAGGAGGATGTGGGGGAGGGGGAGAATGGACAGGACATGGGGTCTGGGCACGTGAGGCCGTGCGATGTGTGCACCAGGGCCAACGCATACGGGACACTGTGATCACCTCCAGGTTAAACGACGGGGGGAGACTAGCTGGGGCATGGACATCGCATCCCCCACCGCCCCCCCCCCCCCCAGCCACCCCTCCCCCCCAGCTGCAACCCCCTCCATGATACATACTTGCCGTACTACAACATGCTCTGCGGTGAGCTCTGGTGCTCTGCATCGTTTGACAAGATCTGACATCAAGGCAGCATTTCCCACCCCCCACCTGGGTCATCCTGCATGCGGGCTTCCCATTCCATCACAGGGACCCCCATTGAATCCCTGGGTGGTGGAGGTGGTGGTGCGGGGTGGGGGGGGGGGGGGGCATAGGCACAGGAACTTGTTACTGTGTGAACAGGGATTTAATATATAGATATAGATATAGAGAAATACAGCACAGAACAGGCCCTTCGGCCCACGATGTTGTGCCGAACTATTGTCCTAGGTTAATCATTCAATTCTGGACACTAAGGGCAATTTATCATGGCCAATCCACCCAACCTGCACATCTTTGGACTGTGAGAGGAAACCGGAGTTCCCGGAGGAAATCCACGCACACACGGGGACGATGTGCAGACTCCACACAGACAGTGACCCAAGTCGAAATCGAACTTGGGACCCTGGAGCTGTGAAGCAATTGTGCTATCCACAATGTTACCTTGCTGCCCTTAAGAAGAAATTAATCTACACTCCATTATTCTACCCTAATCCATGCACCTATCCATTAGCCGCTTGAAGGTCCCTAACGTTTCCGACTCAACTACTTCCACAGGCAGTGCATTCCATGCCCCCACTACTCTCTGGGTAAAGAACCTACCTCTGACATCCCTTCTATATCTTTCACCATTTACCTTAAATTTATGTCCCCTTGTAATGGTTTGTTCCACCCGGGGAAAAAGTCTCTGACTGTCTACTCTATCTATTCCCCTGATCATCTTATAAACCTCTATCAAGTCGCCCCTCATCCTTCTCCGTTCTAATGAGAAAAGGCCTAGCACCCTCAACCTACTCTCCATTCCAGGCAACATCCTGGTAAATCTCCTTTGCACCTTTTCCAAAGCTTCCACATCCTTCCTAAAATGAGGTGACCAGAACTGTACACAGTACTCCAAATGTGGCCTGACCAAGGTCTTGTACAGCTGTATCATCACCTCACGACTCTTAAATTCAATCCCTCTGCTGATGACGCTAGCACACCATAGGCCTTCTTCACAGCTCTATCCACTTGAGTGGCAACTTTCAAAGATCTTTGAACATAGACCCCAAGATCTCTCTGCTCCTCTACATTGCCAAGAACCCTACCGTTAACCCTGTATTCCGCATTCATATTTGTCCTTCCAAAATGAACAACGTCATACTTGTCAGGGTTAAACTCCATCTGCCACTTCTCAGCCCAGCAATGCATCCTATCTATGTCTCTTTGAAGCCGACAACAGCCCTCCTCACTATCCACAACTCCACCAATCTTTGTATCATCTACAAATTTACTGACCCACCCTTCAACTCCCTCATCCAAGTCGTTAATGAAAATCACAAACAGCAGAGGACCCAGAACTGATCCCTGCGGTACGCCACTGGTAACTGGGCTCCAGGCTGAATATTTGCCATCCACCACCACTCTCTGTCTTCTATCGGTTAGCCAGTTCGTTATCCAACTGGCCAAATTTCCCACTATCCCATGCCTCCTTACTTTCTGCACAAGCCTACCATGGGGAACCTTATCAAATGCCTTACTAAAATCCATGTACACTACATCCACTGCTTTACCTTCATCCACATGCTTGGTCACCTCCTCAAAGAAGTCAATAAGACTTGTAAGGCAAGACCTACCCCTCACAAATCCGTGCTGACTATGCCTAATCAAGCAGTGTCTTTCCAGATGCTCAGAAATCCTATCCCTCAGTACCCTTTCCATTACTTTGCCTACCACCGAAGTAAGACTAACTGGCCTGTAATTCCCAGGGGTATCCCTATTCCCTTTTTTGAACAGGGGCACGACATTCGCCACTTTCCAATCCTCTGGTACCACCCGGGTTGACAGCGAGGAAGAAAAGATCATTGCCAACGGCTCTGCAATTTAATTTCTTGCTTCCCATAGAATCCTTGGATATATCCTGTCAGGCCCGGGGGACTTGTCTATCCTCAATTTTATCTAAATACCCAACACATCTTCCTTCCTAAAAAGTATCTCCTCGAGCTTACCAGTCTGTTTCACACTGTCCTCTCCAACAATATGGCCCCCCTCGTTTGTAAATACTGAAGAAAAATACTTGTTCAAGGCCTCTCCTATCTCTTCAGACTCAATACACAATCTCCCGCAACTGTCCTTGATCGGACCTACCCTCGCTCTAGTCATTCTCATATTTCTCACATATGTGTAAAAGGCATTGGGGTTTTCCTTGATCCTACCTGCCAAAGATTTTTCATGCCCTCTCTTAGCTCTCCTAATCCCTTTCTTCAGTTCCCTCCTGGCTGTCTTGTATCCCTCCAGCGCCCTGTCTGAACCTTGTTTCCTCAGCCTTACATAAGTCTCCTTCTTCCTCTTAACAAGACATTCAACCTCTCTTGTCAACCATGGTTCCCTCACTCGACCATCTCTTCCCTGCCTGACAGGGACATACATATCAAAAACACGCAGCACCTGTTCCTTGAACAAGTTCCACATTTCACTTGTGTCCTTCCCTGACAGCCTATGTTCCCAACTTATGCACTTCAATTCTTGTCTGACAGCATTGTATTTACCCTTCCCCCAATTGTAAACCTTGCCCTGTTGCACGCACCTATCCCTCTCCATTACTAAAGTGAAAGTCACAGAATTGTGGTCACTACCTCCAAAATGCTCCCCCACTAACAAATCTATCACCTGCCCTGGTTCATTACCAAGTACCAAATCCAATATGGCCTCCCCTTTGGTCGGACAATCTACATACTGTGTTAGAAAAGCTTCCTGGACACACTGCACAAATACTACCCCATCCAAACTATTTGATCTAAAGAGTTTCCACTCAATGTTTGGGAAGTTGAAGTCACCCATGACTACTATCCTGTGACTTCTGCACCTTTCCAAAATCTGTTTCCCAATCTGTTCCTGCACATCTCTGCTGCTATTGGGGGGCCTATAGAAAACTCCCAACAAGGTGACTGCTCCTTTCCTATTTCTGACTTCAACCCATATTACCTCAGTAGGCACAGAAAGCTCGAACTGCCTTTCTGCAGCTGAAATACAATCTCAAATTAATAATGCAACTCCCCCCCCACCCCACCTCTTTTACCACCCTCCCTAATCTTGTTGAAACATCTATAGCCGGGGACCTCCAACAACCATTTCTGCCCCTCTTCTATCCAAGTTTCCGTGATGGCCACCACATCGTAGTCCCAAGTATTGATCCATGCCTTAAGTTCACCCACCTTATTCCTGATGCTTCTTGCATTGAAGTATACAAACTTCAACCCATCTCCTTGCCTGCAAGTACTCTCCTTTGTCAGTCTTACCTTCCCAACTGTATCACTACGTGCTTTGGCATCCTGAATATCGGCTTCCTTAGTTGCTGGACTACAAATCCGGTTCCCATTCCCCTGCCAAATTAGTTTAAATCCTCCTGAAGACTACTAGAAAACCTCCCCCCCAGGATATTGGTGCCCCTCTGATTCAGATGCAACCCGTCCTGCTTGTACAGGTCCCACCTTCCCCAGAATGCGCTCCAATTATCCAAATACCTGAAGCCCTTCCTCATACACCATTCCTGCAGCCACGTGTTCAACTGCACTCTCTCCCTATTCCTAGCCTCGCTATCACGTGGCACCGGCAACAAACCAGAGATGACAACTCTGTCCGTCCTGGCCTTTAACTTCCAGCCTAACTCCCTAAACTTGTTTATTACCTCCACACCCCTTGCCCTACCTACGTCGTTGGTACCAATGTGCACCATGACTTCTGGCTGCTCACCCTCCCCCTTCAGGATCCTGAAGACACGATCCGAGACATCCCTGGTCCTGGCACCCGGGAGGCAACATACCTTCCGGGAGTCTCGCTCGCGACCACAGAATCTCCTATCTATTGCCCTAACCATTGAATCTCCTATTACTATTGCTTTTCTATGCTCCCCCCTTCCCTTCTGAGCCCCAGAGCCAGACTCAGTGCCAGAGACCTGGCCGCTAGGGCCTTCCCCTGGTAGGTCACCCCCCCCCCAACAGCATCCAAAACAGTATACTTGTTTTGAAGGGGAATGGCCACGAGGGATCCCTGCACTGTCTGCCTGTTAGTTTTCCTTTCCCTGACTGTAACCAAGCTTATCTTGTTCAGTAGCTTGGGTGTGGCTACCTCCCTATAACTCTTCTCTGCCTCCCGGATGATCCAAAGTTCATCCAGCTCCAGCTCCAGTTCCCTAACATGGTCTCTGAGGAGCTGGAGTTGGGTGCACTGCCCGCAGGTATAGTCAGCGGGGACACCAGTGGTATCCCTCACCACCCACATCCTACAAAAGGAGCATGCAACTGCCCTAGCCTCCATCCCCTCTTACTTTACATAATTAGCTGCCCCGTAGACCAACTGGACCTCCGCCCTCCGACTCTGCTTCTAGTCAGCTGTACTCTAAACTCCTGGCTCCCTTCATGCTCTTTGATAAATATAGGAAATGAAATGTAAAGGGCACCTTACTCCCTCTTCACCTAACTCCCTCAGTCACCAAACTCTCACTGTAGCACTCAAATGCAACCAGTTCAGCACTCCCTCAGTCACCAAACTCTCACTGTAGCACTCAAATGCAACCTGATCAGCACTCCCTCAGTCACCAAACTCTCACTGTAGCACTCAAATGCAACCTGATCAGCACTCCCTCAGTCACCAAACTCTCACTGTAGCACTCAAATGCAACCAGTTCAGCACTCCAGTGCAAACAAAGTCTGCACTGTAACTAGCTCAGATTTATACTGTGACTCTAGCCTCTGAAAACTGGCCTAATCCAATTAACTAATTAACAAGCTCCAGCTGCAAGTACCTACAAGTAGAACCTTGTTTTAAGCGGATTCAAAATTCACCTTCTTATAGACCAAACAGTAACTTTTAAGTTAATTAACTAAATAAAAGAAATACTAGACTTTCAATAAAAATGAACCCTTATACTCCCTCAGTCACCAAACTCTCACTGTAGCACTCAAATGCAACCAGTTCAGCACTACAGTGCAAAAAAAAGTTGTGACAACATATTTACAGATATATACAGATTTGTGTCCTAGTGGCATGGTGCTGCCCTGTTCTGCCTGCTTCCCACCAGATGCCCCAGGGACAGGAGGGATGCTGGGTTTGGGGGGGGGGGGGTGTGCTGCAGTGCTGTGGCATGTCCACAGCGGGAGTGACTGGCATGGGCCCCATCACCCCTGGGCTACTCCATATGATAGGGGTGCGAACGGAGCTATCCCCTTAGGCTCCCCTCCATGGTGCTGCCAGTCCTGGAGGCCAATCTCATCTCGGCCAGTGCCTGCATGCTCATGACCACGGAGCACAGGGAGAGGACCATCACAGTCTGGGACTCCACCACATCACACTGTAACAGTGCCACCACCTTCTGGGTCTGTGCCACATCAGCCAGTGACTACGCCATTTCCCTGTTGGACTGGGCCACCTCTCTCTGAGTCTGCGCCACATCGGCCAGTGCCTAGGCAATGCCGCTGACACTCTCAGCCATGGCCTGCGGTGAGTGGGCCACGCTCAGGTCAGCCCTGACCTAGGCCTCGGCCACTGTCTGCACAGAATTCCCCAGGCCTTGAACATGCTGATCCATAGCCAAAACCCTTGCCCCCAAGGGCTCAACCGCGGACGCCATCTGTGCGGTGTTGGCTTGGGTGACACGCATGCCAGCACCACCTCTGCCCCTACACGCAATTGGTCTCCTCCACCTGCGCCTGCAGGCGCTGGATGCTCACCGACAACCCCTCACGTAGTCCCTGGCTCTGTTACTGCATCTCCACAATCGATAGGACTCTCCGTTCCAGAAGTCGTCTGATCGGCAGCTAGTACCTGGGGTTGGCCCGCCCTTCGACCGTCCATCCCCTCGGCAGTTCACACCTCCATCTGATGTTACGGAGCATCTGTGTGGTAAGTACCAGACAGTCTCCCAGGAGCCTCTTCACTGAAGTGCCCAACCGAGATGAGTATCTCTGGGATGGTGGAGGGTGTTGGAGCTCGGGCTCTGAGGTGTCCTGGGTTTCCGGCATATGGGTCAAGTCTGTGTCGGTGTCATCATCACTTCTTGGCTCCCGGTGTTCGGGGCCGGCCCATCATCAGTGGGTCCTGCAAGACACATGACAAGATGCATGACGAGACCAAGGCCTGGGGGTTAGTGGGGCTTGGTGAGGGTGGTGTGGGGGGGGGGGAGGGTGGTGTGGGGAGGAGGGTGGTGTGGGGAGGAGGGTGGTGTGGGTGCGAGGGAGGTGTGGGGGTGAGGGTGGTGTGGGTGTGGGGGTGGTGTGGGGGTGAGGGTGGTGTGCGTGGTGGGGGTGAGGGTGCTGTGGGGGTGGTGTGGGGGTGAGGGAGGTGTGGGGGTGAGGGTGGTGTGCGTGGTGGGGGTGAGGGTGGGCGTGAGGGCGGTGTGGGGGTGAGGGAGGTGGGGGTGAGTGTGAGGGCGGTGTGGGTGTGAGGGTGGTGTAGGGGTGGTGTGGGGGTGAGGGTGGGGGTGAGGGTGGTGCGGGTGAGATGGTGGGTGTGGGGATGAGGGAGGTGGGGGTGAGGGTGGGTGTGAGGGCGGTGTAGGGGTAGTGTGGGGCTGAGGGAGGTGGGGGTGAGGGTGGGTGTGAGGGCGGGTGTGGGGGTGAGGGTGGATGTGAAGGCGGTGTGGGGGTGGTGTGGGGGTGAGGGAGGTGGGGGTGAGGGTGGGTGTGAGGGAGGTGGGGGGGGTGATGGTGGGTGTGGGGGCGGTGTGGGGGTGAGGGAGGTGGGGGTGAGGGTGGGTGTGAGGGCGGTATGGGGGTGAGGGTGGTGTAGGGTTGGTGTGAGGGTGAGGGAGGTGGGGGTGAGGGTGGGTGTGAGGGCAGTGTGGGGGTGAGGGTGGTGTGGGGGTGAGGGTGGTGTAGGGGTGATGTGGGGCTGAGGGAGGTGTGGGGGTGGTGTGGGGGTGAGGGTGGGTGTGAGGGCGGTGTGGGGATGAGGGTGGTGTAGGGGTGGTGTGGGGGTGAGGGAGGTGGGGGTGAGGGTGGGTGTGAGGGCGGTGTGGGGGTGAGGGTGGGTAGGGGTGGTGGTGGGGGAGAGGGAGGGGGGGGTGAGGGGGGTGTGAGGGCGGTGTGGGGGTGAGGGTGGTGTAGGGGTGGTGTGGGGGGAGGGAGGTGGGGGTGAGGGTGGGTGTGAGAGCGGTGTGGGTGTGAGGGTGGTGTAGGGGTGGTGTGGGGGTGAGGGAGGTGGGGCTGAGGGTGGGTGTGAGGGCGGTGTGGGGGTGAGGGTGGTGTAGGGGTGGTGTGGGGGTGAGGGAGGTGGGGGTGAGGGTGGGTGTGAGGGCGGTGTGGGGGTGAGGGTGGTGTAGGGGTGGTGTGGGGGTGAGGGAGGTGGGGGTGAGGGTGGGTGTGAGGGCGGTGTGGGGGTGAGGGTGGTGTAGGGGTAGTGTGGGGGTGCGGGAGGTGGGGGTGAGGGTGGTGTGAGGGCGGTGTGGGAGTGAGGGTGGTGTAGGGGTAGTGTGGGGGTGAGGGAGGTGGGGGTGAGGGTGGGTGTGAGGGCGGTGTTGGGAGTGAGGGTGGTGTAGGGGTAGTGTGGGGGTGAGGGAGGTGGGGGTGAGGGTGGGTGTGAGGGCGGTGTTGGGAGTGAGGGTGGTGTAGGGGTAGTGTGGGGGTGAGGGAGGTGGGGGTGAGGGTGGGTGTGAGGGCGGTGTTGGGAGTGAGGGTGGTGTAGGGGTAGTGTGGGGGTGAGGGAGGTGGGGGTGAGGGTGGGTGGAGGGCGGTGTTGGGAGTGAGGGTGGTGTAGGGGTAGTGTGGGGGTGAGGGAGGTGGGGGTGAGGGTGGGTGTGAGGGCGGTGTTGGGGTGAGGGTGGTATAGGGGTAGTGTGGGGGTGAGGGAGGTGGGGGTGAGGGTGGGTGTGAGGGCGGTGTTGGGGTGAGGGTGGTGTAGGGGTAGTGTGGGGGTGAGGGAGGTGGGGGTGAGGGTGGGTGGAGGGCGGTGTTGGGAGTGAGGGTGGTGTAGGGGTAGTGTGGGGGTGAGGGAGGTGGGGGTGAGGGTGGGTGGAGGGCGGTGTTGGGAGTGAGGGTGGTGTAGGGGTAGTGTGGGGGTGAGGGAGGTGGGGGTGAGGGTGGGTGTGAGGGCGGTGTTGGGAGTGAGGGTGGTGTAGGGGTAGTGTGGGGGTGAGGGAGGTGGGGGTGAGGGTGGGTGTGAGGGCGGTGTTGGGGTGAGGGTGGTGTAGGGGTAGTGTGGGGTGAGGGAGGTGGGGGTGAGGGTGGGTGTGAGGGCGGTGTTGGGGTGAGGGTGGTATAGGGGTAGTGTGGGGGTGAGGGAGGTGGGGGTGAGGGTGGGTGGAGGGCACAGTGATTGGCATCGTATCTCATTGGAATTGATTGTATTTCACGTGGCACCGGCACTAGCCCCTGAACAGTCGCTGAATCGGTCGGTCCAGGTACAGCACTAGTTTTGCTGTCGTGGATCCACTAATCCTGCTCTGGCATTAACACTTTGGGCTGGATTCTCCGATTGCCGATGCTGAAATTGCGTTTGGCGATTGGCTGGAGAATCCGTTTCTACGCTGAAATCCGGGGTGGCGCCGTTTTTCGGGGATTCGCCATTTTTCGGATGCACCGCCCCCTCAAAAACAGCGTCATCGCTGAGTATGCCGTACACCATCGGGACGGTCTCAGGAGTCACCTAAAGGCTCTTCCCCGATGCTCCGCCCCCGATGGACGACTTCCCAATGGCGTTGGTGGCGTGTCCTCTCAATTTTCAATGACCTCGAGTGGCGACTGTGGACTGTGTCACGGAGGGGGGAAGCCGTTCTACTGGCAGGGGGGGCTTCAGCGGGGATTGCGGGTCTGTTGGGAGGTGGTCCGGGGGTGACGAGGGGAGTTACAGAGGGGCACTATCTCACAGGCCAGGTCCGTGCGCGGCTGGTGCTATGTTGTATGACTCAGCCGCCGCAGGTTGCCGCTGTGCATGCGCAGCCATGGACCCCGCAATTCTTCATCCGTATCTGCAGGTAAAGCCGGGTGCTTTACGTGGCGCGGCTGCAAGACCCCACTGGGCAGAGCATTGGTACAAGGGCCGTCTTTATCATTTTAAAACTAGACACTTCTCCATCTCAAAATCGGAGTATCTAGCCCTTAGTTTCAGGAATGGAGAACCCTGGCGATGAAGTTTCCTGAAATTCCCACATGGGGAGGCATAGAAACCGCAGGCAACACGTCTCAGATTTGTCCCATGATCTGAAAAACTCCCCTATTGCCGCCTTAACAATTTAGCATCTTGTTAAACTCTGAATTTTAATTTTTGCCTCCAGACCTGTTCTGTGCTGATATTAACTCTTATTTTTCCCTTTGTTTTTCAAATTTAGAGTAGCCACTTCATTATTTCCAATTGAGGGGAAATTTAGCGTGGCCAATCCATCCTGCACATCCTTTGGGTTGTGGGGATGAAACCCACGCAAACACAGGGAAAATGTGCAAACTCCACACGAACAGTGACCCTGGGCCGGCATCGAAGCCGGGTCCTCAGCGCAATGAGGCAGCAGTGCTAACCACTGTGCTACCATGATCCCCGTGCTGATATTAACTCACTAATGGTTACACTTAATGCATTTGAAATTTTAAATTATCCAGCCCCTAATTTGAAGAAATGCTCTAATTTAGGGAGTTCACTACCAATCATTTACCTGTTTCCCTCTGATGTTGCACTTTGATTGTTTTTTGAGTTCAGTCAGTCACACCGTTCACAAGATCCTCCTGATCTCTGGGCGCTCAGTGCTGCTGCTGTTCTCTCCTCCACTGTACTCTCCCTCACTCTAAGTTACATAAGATGTGGTTTCAAATCCTACTCCAGGGGGTTTTAGCTCTTTTATCTCAACTCCTTCATCACAAAATTAGGGTAAATCATGCGCATGAATTGAAGGTGAACAGCCACACTAACCAGTGAGGGGATTGAACCTGTAGTTTTGGCATCAGCACCACATTCGAACCATCTGAGAGAACCATGCAGCTCATCTGGGAGCTTTGGGGTCAGAGCTGTCGGTCAGATAGTTTGATTGACAACCAGCCTGAATCAGGGAGAAATTCCTGCAATAAATGGTTGGGAAAGGCGTTTTTAAAATACCTTTCAATAGCACTGTTCAAGACTTCAGGACATCACAAAGCACGAACAATCAAAGTTCTTTTACAACTTATGATGGAGGCACTGTCAGTCCACCCTTTATACTCAGGTCTCTGGAGTAGGGTTTGAAACCACACGCTATGTAACTTAGAGTTAAGAGTGCTACCTGGTCCACAGTTGGCACTTATGTCTCTCTGGTCTTTAGTTTTTACGCCCTTGTGCTGCCATGTACTGTCACAATTATACATACTTGGCAGAAACTTTAACTGATATTCTGTCTCTTGTTTGTACTGACAGTGATCAGCAACACAACACAGAGTCAATACCTGATGGCATCTCACAATCTCAGCACTGCTAAAAACTTCAATAGTTCAGACTCTTGCCAAGTCAGCATCTGGGAATGGAAGGAATGGGAGTACACCCTTCAATCAATTTATATAATGGCAGTGGGTGTCATCGGTATTGTAGAAAACAGCTTAATCCTGATCGTCATGTGTTTACACAAAAGTTGTTGGACAGTGCCTGACATCTATTTGACAAATTTAGCTGCTGCTGACCTGCTTGTGCTAATTAGCCTCCCTTTCTTGGCAGTCAGCATTGCCAAACACTTCCATTGGCCCCATGGAGAGTTCCTCTGCCATTACATCGGGTCATTGCTCAGCATGAATGTTTACTGCAGTGTCTTCTTCCTGACGATGGTCAGCATCGACCGATACCTCGCTCTGGTGAAGGTCCTGGGTCATTGGAGAATACGGACGACCTTATGTGCCAAGATCAACTGCTTCTTCATCTGGACATTTGGCTTGTTTTTGAGCAGCCCTGTCACCATACTTAACAAAATAGTCAGGTTTGACATGAATGTCACCATCTGCACACTCGATTATCCCAACAGAACCTGGTATCTGCTAATGGAAACTGTGCAGATAGTCATGCTTTTCCTGGTTCCTGTTGTCATCATCAGTTTCTGCACTTTTCACATCCTGAAAGTTCTACGAAATAACCAAATAAAATGTTTCAAGCAAATGCGTCAGGGAAGTAAGGCTATTTATTTGGTCCTCTTTGTCTTCTTGGCCTTCATACTTTGCTGGATGCCCTATCACCTTCTCAGATTGCTCAGAATCCTTGGTGTCTTGAATGTATTGCCATCGTGCCCCTGGGGTATTGTGATTTATAATGGCCTTCATATCATAGTCCCCTTGGCGTGCACCAGCAGCTGTATCAACTGCATATTCTACATCCTCATGGGAAAGCAATTCAGGAAGAAAGTAAGGGAGCTTTATATCCAAGCCACAGTCAGGAAGAGAGTCATCACGGCATGTCAGTAACTCCAAAATGATCCAGCTCATATCGGTAACATGAAAGGAGCTGATTTGGGAACAGGCATGAAAAGAACCTTCTCTTAGTGTGGATTAGATGACTGTAAGGGGTGAATTAATAGGTTTAATAAATGAGACAAAATATCTAACGCTCCTACATTAGAGTAAAATCAGATGCTGGTCAAATCCTCCACCTCAATGTCCTAACATCAGCAGAATTGCCAGTAAGTTTGTTTACTTTTTAGAAGAGCAGACAGTTGAAGTGAGAACAGTACAGGCAAGCTATTAGGTGAGGATTTAATGCATGGGCAAGATCGAAACTCTGTGTACTGACTAATTATAAGGACTCTGTATCTGTGATTTAGTGCTGTATTAGAATGTTCTCCCTGTGAGAGCTGTGTTAGAGCTGAGAGATGTATCAGAGGAGGCTGCTCCTCCAGAGTTTCTCTGGGGTAGTTTCCTCCAAACTTGAATCATGAATAAACAATTCTAACCTGTCCCTTGGTCTTCTGTGGTTAATTGGAAGATGTCCACCACAACAATTTGATGTCGTCGGCAGGATATTCATATTGGATCATAGAAGGCTCTGTAAACAGATTGGCTCATTTCATTTACCATCCTGTTCAAACAGCAAGCCTGCCCAAGCATGGTCCATTCGAGTAACAAAATAACCTGAAAGGAGAATTCAATGCACGGAGTATAACAGATGAACTTGGAGCCTTGATTCATGCTCGGAACTTATCTGTTCAGCGGTATATCTGTTTTGCAGGGAGATGACCGCAGGGGACACCTGCACTGCTTTCCGACTCTTGCTCTGTCTCTTGGTCACCCATTTTCTATCTCCCTCAGTACTTTTCTCCTGCAAAACAGATATACCGCTTTGGATACTGTTGAGGAAGATGGCTCACCAGGGGAAAGTAGCAGCAGCCAGGTTCATGGCACCGTGGCTGGCTCTACTGCACAGGAGGGCAGGAAGAAGAATGACAGGTCTATAGTGATAGGGGATTCCATCGTAAGGGGAATAGACAGGCGATTCTGTGGATGCAATCTAGACTCCAAGATGGTATGTTGCCTCCTTGGTGCAAGGGTCAAGGATGTCTCGGAGTGTGAACAACTCAGCGAACGTGCTATCCACGACGTCCTCAGCATTGCGGATGCTCCAAAGTGAGTCCACCCTCAGCTCCAGAGCCGTCAAGCGGTCTAACAGGAGCTGCAGCTGGACACACGTCTTGCACATGAAGAGGCCAAGGAGCCCTGAGCTCCCACATCACACACGAGGAGCATGTCACGGGTTTGGGATCTCCTGCCATGTCTTAAACCTTCAGTTAACTTACACAGCTACAATGCCAAAAAAACAAAACAAAACAAAAAAAAATACAAAAAAAAAGACAAATTAAAAGAAACTATTACCAGTCTTACTTACCGGGGATAAAAAGCATCTCCTCCCCACCGAGCTTCAAATTCCCAAACTCACTCTTCGCTGTGTCTCACTCTGGCTATGTCTTCTCTGGCTCACTGGGAGAACTCACTGGGATGGAGTTACACATTGCTCTTTTAAATTGGCCTGAGATGACTCCCCCCACCAGTTAACAGCCAATCAGTTACGCGAGTGGGTGGGGCAGCCCCTTATTAATTGAAATTTAAAAAAGAACAGTCTTACCAATTCAATTCAATTCCCACCTAGCTTCAAATTCCCAAACTCACTCTTCGCTGTGTCTCACTCTGACTGTGCCTTCTCTGGCTCACTGGGAGTGGGTTTCAAATTGATCAAAGTTGCAGTGAGGGAATATGTGGCGATCAGTGACCACAATTCCGTAAGCTTTCTGATACTCATGGAAAAGGACAAGTGTTGTCCGAGGATTAAGGTGCTACATTGGGGTAAGGCAACCAGATTGGGCAGGATTTGGAGACTGTTGTTTGGAAGAGGCTGTTTGAGGGTAAATCCACATTTAACATGTGGGAGTCTTTTGCAGAGCAGTTAATAGGAGTGCAGGACAGGCTTGTGCCGATGAAAAGGAAAGACAGGAAAGGCAGGATTCAGGAACCGTGGATGATCAGGGAAATTACCAGTCTAGTCAAAAAGAAAAAGGTTGCATGCATGATTTCGAGGCAACTATAATCAGATGAGACACTTGATGAATACCAGGAAAGTAGAAAAGAGCTCAAGCAGGGAGTTAAGATGGCAAAAAGGGGTCATGCAATGTCCTTGGCAGACAGGATTAAGGAGAATCTCAAGGCATATCATCCAACTTCTTGTATTTTTTTTTCCTGCCTTTACTTTGTTTCAGTTTCTGCAAATAAACTTAATACATTTTAAAACATATATTAGGAACGAGAGGGTAGCGAGAGAAGAGTTGATCTACTCAAGGACAAAGAAGGGATATTATACATAGAACCAAAAGAAGTGGGTGGGCTCCTTAATGAGTACTTTGCATCCGAATTCACAAAGGAGAGGGACATGTTCATTGGTGGTGTTTCAGAGGGATGTGTAAACACTTTAGGACAAGTCATTATTATAAGAGACCAGCACGGTCTGGGCATCCCCCGTGACCACCTTGTCATCGCTTGCAGACCACCGGAGTCTTGCCACTGGAGCCTCATATGTGGCACTGGAGAAGAGATGTACAAGTAGCTCATAGTGTTCATCATCCATCTCACTTTCATTTTTTAATTTTTATTTTATCAGAATTACAAAGCCAGAGCTCAGAGTGTGGACAGTGGCAAACCCCTAATCCAGCTCCTTGCCTGCTCCAAGAACCAATTCAAATTGAATCCAATCCATGGTCCCACAAGAGACACATACCAAATCCAGGCATTACACCTGACCTCATGCTCATCTTAGCCAAAAAGCCGAGAAGCATCCGTTTCACCGTCAGTAACCTCAAACTGATTTTCATGGTCTTCGGCCTTGAATTCAGCATAATCTTCAGTCTTTTCACCTGAAAAATATAACTTTTTATATGGCATTATCTGTTTTCGAAGCCAAGTTCAAAATCAGCTTTTTGTTTGGCTCGGCTTTAAATTCCAGCCTGTGGAACTTCAGTGGGTTGAACAAGTTGAAGAATGATTCCTTGGATATGGTTCTTGTCGCTGTTCTTGGATTGTTTCATCCCCTGTGCTTTGGTTTTGTCAAATTGTCCGTATGGTTACATTTTCACCCATCCTCCCATCGATTGCGCAGCCTGTGCAGCCGATGACCTGCGGCTCACCCATGCACGATTTCAGCGTCCGGGAGTCCAACTGATACACTTCAGTGATCACCTCACTCATCAAATACTCATTAGGCCCGAATGGAAACTCCAGAGTGAAGCTCCATGGCTTCCCATGCTCTGTCCATTTAACACTCACATACTGCAGATGCTGTCATATGGGTTCAGCATCTCCTCGTATCCTGCCATTGATTCTCTGCACATTCTTCAAGACTGTTAACCAGAATTGTGGAATGTCCACATGGGGCAGTTCCGTCGTTATGCCTAGTTTGTCATCTTCCACTAGGATTTCTTCTAAATCCTCATACACCGTGTATACTATAATGCCTTGCAGTGATTCACTGTGCTCAGGTAACCAGCTATCTCCCAGGACATTTAGCCGCTCGACTAGATTCAAGGATTCACATGACTTTATCCCACTTACTGAGTCCACATCCAAATCTATAATATGAAAGAGTATTGCGTGCTTCACACCTGCCACCGAAAGCACGAATTTGCAAACATCAAAGGCCTCTAATGTTCCTGTGCTGATGTCTATCATGATCCCTGGCCAATTAGCAAAGTCTCGCTGCACATGTAGCTTCTGCAGAGCCTGTCGATTTACGAGGCTGGCTGTCGCTCGAGGGTCAAAGTCACACCAAATGAAAGTATCACTGAGCAGTACCTTCGATTTGAGTACGGACGCAAAGATTTTCAGAACATTCTGACTCTTTTCATGCTTTGTTCCCATTCTGCTTCCATCATTGTTTCTGTTACTCGTGTGGTTTCTCGGCGCGATGAGATCAATGAAAAATTGTTCTTCTGTGTTGATCTCATCTACTGCATGCACCGCTCGTGCATGACCTATGGTGGAAAGTATTTCTTTGCAAAATGCCCAACAAGGCCGTACATGGAATAAACATTTCCATAGGACTGACATTACCATGGGGGATGTTGAGTACCACATTTTGGGCACAAGATGGCAGCTTGTGTTGGCTGCTTAAAATGGCCGCCCACACTGAGACCACGTATGTTGTGTGTCACAGCACTAATGGCGCTAGCTTCTTCATCCATGTTGACGGCAAAATGTTTTGAGCAGAGTGCGCCTATTCTTTGTGCAGGAATATGGCTCGCCTGGCAAATCTTCACTGCCTTTTCCAGAACCAAATCTTCGTCCCACAATTATATCACCCAAAGCTTAGCATCAAGCAAACCAAGGACAATTTGGTCACGGATTAAGGAAGATTTGAAGTCACCAAAGTTGCATGACTGGGCCTTCAGCATCAATTCTGCGACAAAACTGTCAAATGATTTGCCAAGTCTCTGGAAACGTGTTATATTACTGAAATGTAATATAAATATTAATCATTTCTCTTGCCAAGTCGTATTTAACTTGATGATAAACAGTCAAAGCCTTCCAGTTGATGACAAATGATTTATTGAGTAATAAAATGATATGCTTGTGAGTTCTTTCACTTTAATACTTTGACCAATAATATAATTAACTAAGATTAGATTAAACTAACAATTATACAGGGCAGCACAGTTGTGCAGTGGGTTAGCCCTGCTGCCTCACGGCGCTGAGGTCCCAGGTTCGATCCCAGCTCTGGGTCACTGTCCGTGTGGAGTTTGCACATTCTCCCTGTGTTTGTGTGGGTTTCGCCCCCACAACTCAAAGATGTGCAGGCTAGGTGGATTGGCCATGCAAAATTTCCCCTTAATTGGAAATAATTAATTGGGTACTCTAAAAAAAATTTTAAACTAACAATTATGATAAGACGCTGCACTCTGATCTGCACATCTTTACTCTAGCTGCACTACACACACACGAGCCTTCAGAAAAAGCAGGAAACTCTATATAGGTCATGTTCGTGTAACCATCTTGTGATCATCTGTCTGTGCTGACTGCATGTATTAACATATACAGAGATCACTACATCCCCCTTCTTTTGTGTTACACTTTTCTGTAGAATCATAGAATTTACAGTGCAGAAGGAGGCCGTTCAGCCCATTGAGTTTGCACTGGCTCTTTGAAAGAGCACCCTACCCAAGCCCACACCTCCATCCCATCCTCATAATCCAGTAACCCCACCCAAAACTAAGGGCAATTTTGGACACGAAGGGCAATTTAGCATGGCCAATCCACCTGACCTGCAGACCTCCTCAAAGAAGTCAATAAGACTTGTAAGGCAAGACCTACCCCTCACAAATCCATGCTGACTATGCCTAATCAAGCAGTGTCTTTCCAGATGCTCAGAAATCCTATCCCTCAGTACCCTTTCCATTACTTTGCCTACCACCGAAGTAAGACTAACTGGCCTGTAATTCCCAGGGTTATCCCTATTCCCTTTTTTGAACAGGGGCATGACATTCGCCACTCTCCAATCCTCTGGTACCACCCCTGTTGACAGCGAGGCTGAAAATATCATTGTCAACGGCTCTGCAATTTCATTTCTTGCTTCCCATAGAATCCTTGGATATATCCCGTCAGGCCCGGGGGACTTGTCTATCCTCAAGTTTTTCAAAACGCGCAACACATCTTCCTTCCTGACAAGTATCTCCTCGAGCTTATCAGTCTGTTTCACACTGTCCTCTCCAACAATATGGCCCCTCTCGTTTGTAAATACTGAAGAAAAATACTTGTTCAAGACCTCTCCTATCTCTTCAGACTCAATACACAATCTCCCGCTACTGTCCTTGATCGGACCTACCCTCGCTCTAGTCATTCTCATATTTCTCACATATGTGTAAAAGGCATTGGGGTTTTCCTTGATCCTACCTGCCAAAGATTTTTCATGCCCTCTCTTAGCTCTCCTAATCCCTTTCTTCAGTTCCCTCCTGGCTATCTTGTATCCCTCCAGCGCCCTGTCTGAGCCTTGTTTCTTCAGCCTTACATAAGTCTCCTTCTTCCTCTTAACAAGACATTCAACCTCTCTTGTCAACCATGGTTCCCTCACTCGACCATCTCTTCCCTGCCTGACAGGGACATACATATCAAAAACACGCAGTACCTGTTCATAGAACATAGAACAGTACAGCACAGAACAGGCCCTTCGGCCCTCAATGTTGTGCCGAGCCATGATCACCCTACTCAACCCACGTATCCACCCTATACCCGTAACCCAACAACCCCCCCCTTAACCTTACTTTTATTAGGACACTACGGGCAATTTAGCATGGCCAATCCACCTAACCCGCACATCTTTGGACTGTGGGAGGAAACCGGAGCACCCGGAGGAAACCCACGCACACAGGGGGAGGACGTGCAGACTCCACACAGACAGTGACCCAGCCGGGAATCGAACCTGGGACCCTGGAGCTGTGAAGCATTTATGCTAACCACCATGCTACCCTGCTGCCCCAGGGTTCCTTGAACAAGTTCCACATTTCACTTGTGTCCTTCCCTGACAGCCTATGTTCCCAACTTCTACACTTCAATTCATGTCTGACAGCATTGTATTTACCCTTCCCCCAATTGTAAACCTTGCCCTGTTGCACGCACCTGTCCCTCTCCATACCTAAAGTGAAAGTCACAGAATTGTGGTCACTACCTCCAAAATGCTCCCCCACTAACAAATCTATCACCTGCCCTGGTTCATTACCAAGTACTAAATCCAATATGGCCTCCCCTCTGGTCCGACAATCTACATACTGTGTTAGAAAAGCTTCCTGGACACACTGCACAATCACTACCCCAGGGGTAGAGGTGAGATTAATTAGCCTCATTACTTCCGGAGAGTTAGAATAATAATCAACAAAGGAGTTTGAACGTTCTCCCCGTGTCTGCGTGGGTTTCACCCCCACAACCCAAAAAGATGTGCAGGTTAGGTGGATTGGCCACGCTAAATTTCCCCTTAATTGGAAAAAATAATTGGCTACTCTAAATTTTAAAAAAAAGAATAATAATCAATGACAAGAACATTGTCTTTTCCACTTGCATGGAACAAGTCAACTCCTACTTTCACCCATGGTGATGTAGCAATGTCATGTTGTTGCAATGTTTCTTTGCATTGAGTTGGTTGATGCCTTTGAAATGCCAAACATAGCATTATCATTTCTGCCATGTCTTTATTTATACCCACCTTGTTTAGGTCTTCGTTTGCACTTCTCGATGCCGAGATGTCCTTCACGCTTAGCATTTCTGACCTGAGATTTGATGGAATGTCAATCCTGTCATTTCTTAATGGTATGCCATGTACCACAGTAAGTTCAGCTTGAATACTTTGATACTGAGCTCCCATGCTGTAGATGATTGATAACTCGAAGCAAGGTTGTGTCTTTTTGTGTTTCTTCACGTATCTGCTTCAGCTTTACACCTGATGCAGGACGTGGTTCTCTATATAACTGCAGTTGAGCTCTACTTCATTGATGGATTCAAACGGTAGATTCTCGGTATTTATAGATCTTGAAAGTATATCTGCAATTATGAGATCTTTGCCAGGAGTATAGATTAAAGTACAATCATACCTCCTTAACTTCATCATCATTCACTAATCTTGGTGCCATATCATTGAGGCTTTTCTCTATGATATTTACTAGAGATCGATGATCAGTCTCAAGTGTGAACTTATGTAGACCATACACATAGTCATGAAACTTAGTGATGCCTGTTACTCGTCCTAAATATTCTTTTTCTATTTGCGCATACCTGCACTCTGTGGCGATCATTGCTCTAGATGTGTATGCTATTGGAATCCAATTGGTCTGGTCATCTTGCTGAAGTAAAACTGCACCAATTCCATCTTGACTTGCATCTGTCAAGAGTTTTGTGGGTTTCGTTGGAGCGAAGAAATTTAAACTTGGGCTTTGAATAATTGTTGTTTGAGGTTCAGCCATTCTGCATGATGATGTGGTGTCCACTCAAAATCATTATTTTCTGATCATATTTCGTAGAGCAACAGTTTTTGAAGAGAAATTGGAGATGAATTTTCCAAGGAAATGTACGAACCTAAGAAACCTAAGTGCAGCTTTCTTGTCTTTTGATTTCTGCATTTGTTGAATTGCTTCTATCTTTTCTTCATCCAGTCTAACACCCTTAACTGAGATGGTCTCACCTTTTTTTTAAAATAATTTTTATTGAAAAATTTTGAATTTATACAACAAAACATAATAAAATACCAAAAATAACAATAATATCAACAATCATAAACATTCACCCCACCTCCATGACCAACACAGCATTTTAACCACAATGCAAATTAACACAATATTAAGTTACATAATACCGAAACTCCAAAAATCGCGAGTCCCCACCCTGGTTTGACCCTGGATCCAACCACTCTCGACACCGTCCCCGCCACCCCCTTCCAGAATTCTTCCAGTGCTGGGCATGCCCAGAACATATGGGCGTGGTTCGCTGGACTCCCCGAACATCTGGTGCACCTGTCCTCACCCCCAAAGAACCTACTCATCCTAGTCCCGGACATGTGGGCCTGGTGCAGCACCTTAAATTGGATGAGACTAAGCCTCGCACATGAGGAGGAAGAGTTGACTCTCTCCAAGGCATCCGCCCAAGTTCCGTCCTCTATCTGCTTCCCGAGATCCTCCTCCCATTTAGCCTTCAGCTCCTCCACTGACGACTCCTCCACCTCCTGCATTACCTTATAGATGGCAGACACCTTCCCCTCTCTGACCCACACCCCCGAAAGCACTCTGTCCATCATCCCCCGCGAGGGCAGCAAAGGGAATCCCTCTACCTGTCGCCTAGCAAACGCCTTTACCTGCAAGTATCTGAACATGTTCCCTTGGGGAAGCCCAAATTTATCTTCCAGTTCCCCCAGGCCCGCAAACCTCCCGCCAGTAAACAGGTCCCTCAATTTACTGATGCCCACCCTTTGCCACCCCCCTAAATCCCCCATCCCTGTTCCTTGGGATGAACCGATGATTGCCACCCAATGGAGCCTCCATCGAGCCCCCTGTTTCCCCCCTGTGCCGTTTCCACTGTCCCCAGATTCTTAAGGTCGCCGCCACCACCGGGCTCGTGGTAAACCTCTTAGGGGAGAGCGGCAACGCGCCGTTACCATGGCCCCCAGGCTCGTACCTCTACATGACGCCATCTCCATTCTTTTCCACGCCGCCCCTCCCCCCTCCATCACCCATTTACGCACCATTGACACATTGGCCGCCCAATAGTACCCCAGAAACACCTAAAAAATTTAACGGCAAGGTAGCTAATTTGCATTTAAATTGGTTCAATTTTGAACCATATTGATGTACTCGGTGAAATACGTACCTTAGCCTTGCGATATGCTCTTCCTCAGTGGTTGACCACATAATGATGTCATCCACAGAGACTCGAACACCATCTATGTTTTCAGTCATTTGCTCGATAATTCGGTGAAAAATCTCTGAGGCAGAGATGATCCCGAAAGGCATTCATTAAAACAGTGCCTTCCAAAAGACGTTTTGAATGTACAGAGTAGCTTGCTGGTGTTGTCGAGCTGCATCTGCCAAAAACCTTGTGATGCATCCAACTTTGTGAAAATTCACGCATTCGGCACTCCAGAAGTAATTTCTTCTCTTTTGGGAATAGGATAATGTTCCCTTCATGTGTTTTTTTTAGATCTTTGGGATCCACACAAATTCTAATATCTCCTGAAGGTCTTTTTTCACAAACCAAGGAACTGACCCAGTCAGTCGGTTGCGTGATTTTGGATATTATGCCTTGAGTTTGTAATCTCTCTAGTTCAGCTTTTAACCTCTCTTGTAGAGGCACTGGAACTCTCATTGGCGGATGGATGATGGGTTTCGCATCCTTTTTACAGCAACATTTTGTACTGATATGGCAATAGGGCCATACCATGAAATACTTCAGTACTGAGTAACAGTTGAATGTCTTCTTCCAGCCGTGATGTCTCATTTGTGTGCATGACGATTCTTTGAATTAACTGCAACTCCTTGCATGCCTGAGTGCCTAATAAAGAAGATTTGTGATCATCCAGAAAATCAAAAGTGTTTTCTGCACTTCGTTGTTGACAACTGCTAAGTGGCATGAGCCATGTGACACAATCTGATTACCATTATAATCTTCTAATTTGCATGTCGCAGGTATAATCTCACAATCACCTTGGATTGATGAGAGATTCTGGCAATTTAATAAATTTGAGGGAGCACCAGTGTCAAGTTTGAATAATATAGTGCTGTTATTCACATGTACTGTAGTTGTCCATTCATTGTCATTGTTAATGAAGTTAATTTAATGAGGAGCCTTCTTTGTTGATTGAAGATCCTTTGTTGTTGATTGAAGATCCTTTGCTGTTGATTGAAGATCCTTTGTTATTTATTGAATATCCTTTAATGTTTATTGAAGATCCTTTGATGTTTATTGAAGATCCTTTGATGTTTATTGAAGATCCTTTGATGTTGATTGAAAATCCTTTGTTGTTGATTGAAGATCATTTGTTGTTGATTGAAGATCCTTTGTTGTTGATTGAAAATCCTATGTTGTTTATTGAAGATCCTTTGATGTTGGTTGAAGATGCTTTGCTGTTGATTGAACATTCTTTGTTGTTGATTGAATATCCCTTGTTGTTGATTGAAGATCCTTTGTTGTTGATTGAAGATTCTTTATTTTTAATTGAAGATCCTTTGTTGTTGATTGAAGATCCTTTGCTGTTGATTGAAGATTCTTTGTTGTTGATTGAAGATCCCTTGTTGTTGATTGAAGATCCTTTGTTGTTGATTGAAGATTCTTTATTTTTAATTGAAGATCCTTTGTTGTTGATTGAAGATCCTTTGATGTTGATTGAAGATACTTTGTTATTTATTGAAGATCCTTTGATGTTGATTAATAATCCTTTGTTATTTATTGACTTCTTCTGTTGAGTCTCACATTTCTGAACGAACTGCGCATGTCCCGAGTTGGAATGTGCGCCAGATAGCTGCTGTCCCGAACATGCTTTTACGCTGCCTGCGACACCATTTTAACACTCTCAACATCGTGGTGGAATTTTGTGCCCTTTTCTCGGTGATAAAATTCCAATTATTGGTTTTCACTCTGCTCATGTGAAAGGCATTTTCTATTGCAATTTTTAGAGTTAAATCATTCTGCCGTAATAATGCTTCTCTTCGGCTTTCTTAACTTAGTCCACAAACGATTTGACCTCTGATTAAAGAGTCATGTAAACCAGTAAAATTACAAGTCTGCGTTAGAAGTTTTAGATCAGTGACAAAGCTATTCATTGGTTGGCCATTTTTCTGTAACTGCTTATGAAACCTGAAATGCTCCAGTATTTCATTTGTCTGCAGTTTGCAATGATCATCAAATTTTGCAACAATCACTCCGAATTTAGTTTTGTCTTCGCCTTCAGCATATATGGATGAATTATATATTTCTATAGCTTGCTGACCTGCCATTGACAGAAGCAAAGCTATCCGTCTAGTTTTAGAGGCTGTATTTGAGTCACGAGTTTACAAATAGAGCTGGAATTGCTGTTTAAATAACTTCCAATTAATATTTAAGTTACCGATAGTTTTCAGTTGTCTTGGAGCCTCCATATCGTCTATCGAATCGATTTGCTGTCGAGGATCCATTTGCTGCGAGGACCACCACAGTCGAACAGTCGGTATCAGAACTTTTTCTTTTCTTTTCTAATCTAACTACTAGTTGTTCTTAAAGCTTGTTTTTACCTGGTACCATGTTATATTATTGAAATGTAATATAAATATTACTCATTTGTCTTGCTGAGTAGTATTTAACTTGATGATAAACAGTTGAAGTCTTCCAGTTGATGACAAATTATTTATTGAGTACTAAAATAATATGCGCATGAGTTCTTTCACTTTAATACTTTGACTAATAATATAATTAATTAAGATTAGATTAAACTAACAATTATGATAATACACTGCACTCTGATCTGTCACGTCTTTACTCTAGCTGCACGATACACACACTAACCTACAGATGGAGCGGGAAACTCCTTATATAGGTCCTGTTAATGTTGCCATCTAGTGATTATTTGACTGTACTGACTGCAGATTAACTAATCATGTATTAACATATACAGAGATCACTACAGTATACATACGAAACATATAGTGCTCAAACATTTCATTCTTCTTGGGGGAACAATGCTGATCAAAGCGCTTTATCACTTCATCGAAGTTCTTCTAACCCCACTCACTTTCAAAGATAATCTGAGCCCTTATGAACCAATGTTAACAGCAACACGATTCGCCTTTCATCAGGCTGGGCGTGCAGGCCCATGGCCGAAACATAAATATCGAACTGCTGTTTGAAGAGCTGCCAGCTCTCAGCTGGTTTAGCTCACTGGGCTAAATCGCTGGCTTTTAAAGCAGACCAAGGCAGGCCAGCAGCACGGTTCAATTCCCGTACCAGCCTCCCTGAACAGGCGCCAGAATGTGGCGACTAGGGGCTTTTCACAGTAACTTCATTTAAAGCCTACTCGTGACAATAAGCGATTTTCATTTTCATTTCTCACCTACGTTATCGGATATCTGAAGCAGGTGGGGGGCTCTCAGACTGTCCATGTCAAGATTCAGCATTTTTTGCGTGTTGGGTCACCTCAGGTTGTAGTTCACCAGACCAGTCTTCAACTCAAATGCCTAACGTTGTCACAACCGTTGCCAACTTCAAACCTTCAGCACTCGTGGTACAATATTGTGTTCGGTTCCTTGTATTTTATGAAGTAACTCACCAAACTCTTCTATATGTCCAAACCAAGATCCTTATATTGTGTCTTGTGTGGTAAAATGGCAATCTGATACAGAGCAGGGTATCATTGGGTCTCAACGGTTCCTGACATCTTTGAGGCGCATCCCTGGGTGAGGGGGTGGCTCCTGGTGACAGGGGTTATCTGCTGCAGTCAAGGCTGATGCCGCCTGACTGATGCGGAGAAGCGCTACTACACCCTTGCAGTGACCGGGGCATGATCAAGCAGTGCATTGGTGTGCTCAAGATGCGATTCAGGTCCCTGGACTGCTCTGGAAGGGCCCTCCAGTATAACGCTACGAGTCTCCCACATTGTGGTGGCCTGCTGTGTACTCCACAACAGCGCGCACCAGAGGGGCAACATGCTGAAGGAGGAGGGGAAACACCAGGCCTCATTTGACAAGGGCAATGTAGAGGAGGGTCAATATGGACGAGGCATGGGGCCCAGGCAGTCACAGGCGGCCGCACAACATGTGCGCCGACAATCTAATTGCCTCCAGATTCACCGAGGTGGTGTGCAATGGTTGCCCTGAGGGCTCTGGCCCGTGCCCACCTCCGATGCTGTCCCACCAGCAGCCTCCTACCTCCTATCCCCAGCAAACCCTGTCTCAGTCCAGTCCATCCCTCACATAGACAGAGCACCAACGCAGTTCGGAATATCAGTGTACAGCGGTGTTTATTGTGATATAGACACGTGCTCTAGCCCTTAACACTATCCTATCCGCTTAAATGGTGTTGAACTTTCTGGCGTTACAGCTCCTAATGCTCCATCTCGGTGGGTCCCCAGTTGGTATAACGGCCTGCTATGAATCCCACCCTGTGATCTGGGTCCCCTTTGCCGGTCATCCTAAGGAGTTACCGGGCCTGGATGGGCCTGGTAGTCTTTCAGGTGTCCCAGGTGGCATGGCGCCACCCTATTCTGCCAACTGCCCATTGGATGCGTAAGTGTCAGGAAGAGAGATTCAGTGGTCCTGCTTGTTCCGGCAACTCTCCTGTGGGAGTCACTGCCCACGGGCCCCAGCACCCCCTCCTCCCACGGGGTGCCTGATGGCCCCAGACTACTGCTGGGGAAGGGGATGTTGCCGAATGCGCTCCTCCTGCACCTGGCGCTGTCAGTCCTGGAGGCCCACTCTTGTCTCGACCAGGGCCTCAATGCCCGTGGCCATGGAGCACAGGAACCGTGAAATGTCCTCTCTGGGACTTGGCCAGGTCTCTCTGGGACTATGCTATGTCACTCAGTGATCATACCAGGTTAATCAGCACCAGGCCAATTCTGTTGATGCTCCAAATCATGGTCCATTTTGACTGGGCCAAGCTCTGGAGCACCGCAGAAATATCCAGGTGGCCCTTGTACACGGCTGCCTGTGATAGGGCTGCCCTGTCCTCTGCCTTGGTCACCACCCACACAGACTGCCCCAGGACTTGGACATCTTGACCCATGGGCTTCCTACCCAAGACCTACACTGCGGACACCACCCTCATTTTCGGCACCGGCTCCTGCCCCTGAGGCAGTTGGCTCCTCCAACTGCACCTGCAAGCATTGGATGGTTGCGGACAACCCCTCATTTGGATTGGATATGTTGTCACCTGTAGCGAGGCAAAGTGAAAAGTATTGTGCTCCCTGGTTCTGCTCCTGCATCTCCAGCCTTGATGGGACCGCTGTTTCTAGAATCCCAAGACCCATTTGGATTGCAGCTAGCCGCTGGGGTCGTGCCGCCCTCCGGCCGTCCGGCCTCTCAGGAGCTCCCACCTCCACATGATATACCGCAGCATGTGTGTGGTGCACATCAGATAATGTCCCAGGAGCCTCTTCACTAATGTACCCAATCAATGTGAGAGTCTTCGGGATGGTGGAGAGTGCTGGTGGCAGCAATGCCGCTGAGTCAGTGTTGTCACCAGACGTGTCCTCCGGGGTGTTACGGGGCTGCAGCTGGGGGCTCACAACGCCGGCAGATCCTGCCTCATCCCTGGACATAGTGTGACAAAGGCTTCCAATGTCTTGGGTGTAAAGTGTTTTAGTGGTGTACAATCGTTACCCTAACTGTCCCTAATTACCGATGGTGCCACCCCACCCCCCCGTGACCTCTCATTGATCCTCAATCTTCGGGTGGGGGGAGAACGACTCAGGAGAGCTGCTAACTGCCATCGTCTCCCTGTAGGGTGGCTCCGGGTCAACCTCAGCGCTCCCTCTTCCAGGTCAGGACCTTGGGATGGAATGGCAGTGGGATTGAGCTCCAGAGGCCCCTGCATCATCTGGCTCTGCCAGCCGTGGAGGTTCCCCATTGTCGGCACCATGGGTCGATGCTCTCAGTGATGCCCCTCTGTGATCGGGTACGCACCACAGTGCCTTGCCAATATCCATCTGTGTGTGGGACACATTCCTCAGTGACTGGGACATGTTTTGGAGAGCCTCAACAAAGCCCACCTGAGATTGGGACATACTCCGCAGCACCTGGCAGAGCCCACCTGAGACTGGGAGATACTCCGCAGTGCCTCAGCAAAGTCCACCTGTGTCGGGGGTACATCCCCCAGCGACTGGGACATGCTGTCGAGGCCCTCAGACATGGCCGTCACTGACTGAGAAATGCTGCCGCCATTGTGTTCCAGGCCTTCCACTGCCTAGCAGTGTTGGCCTTGGTGCCATGCATTGCATGTGAAATCTCCTGTGCCTATAGCCTTTTGGACCCTTCTAGTTGGCTATGGACCTGCTGGAGTGTCACTGATTCCCCCCTTTGAATGCCATGGCCATACCCCAGCATCTCCATTAGCACTGGGATAACCTGATCCAGAGGCTCGACATTGAACTGGGACCCAGCAGGGTCCAGAGATCCAGCAGACCTCTGACTGATGTCCCCCTGGGCATTACTGCCTCCACCCGATGCGCATCAGCAACTATGTGTTCACCAGATTGTGCCCCAGAAGCCTGTCCACTACTTTCATCCACTTAGGTGGAGGGTTGGGATGATAGCTGTGATGCCACAACAGTAGCATCCTCGGATTTCTTCTCTGAGGTGTTCTCGTAGACAGCGGGGGTGAGGGGGTGGGAGGGGGGGGGGGGCTGGGAGGAGGGGACACCCCAGATGGGCCGCGCCATTAGATAGAGATCCTGTGGGAGAATGGACAAGTGGTCAGTGAGAGGGAAGGATCATTATGTCTGGCGTGGTCAACACAGGTGTGGCAGGTTATCTGGGTGAATACTCACCTCTACGGTGCAGGTCAAGCTCGACGCCAGTGACCGATCTGTCCTCAGCCACCCTCACAACCTCCAGGGCCCGTTCCTTGTAGGTGCTGGGGTCTCTGATGTCCGGCACCCCGCTGCCCATCTGGGCCCTATCCTGCTTGTTGCAGGCCAACCTCTCCTGTGGGTACAAAGAGAGGGCATTGTGAGCCACAAGCTTCATGCATCACGGGGGTGCGCAGGTGGGTGCCATAGTGTTTGGTGGGGCACAGGCAGTGTTGTGTTAGGGGGGGAGGGTGTGGTGCCAACCACTGGGCCATGGTGGTGGGGGGGGGGGGGGGTGTGGAAGGTGGGACCGGCATCAGGGGGCCAATGCCAACTCATACAGCCCGGTGGAGGTCGTTGAGCTTCTTGTGTCACTGGGTGGCAGCGCTCCTGGCAACACACCCCACGCTGACGGCCACTGCCACTGGCTCCCAGGCGGCACTGGCTGCCTTATGTCTGACCCTCCGACCCCCTTAGAGAAACAGGATATCCCATCTGGATTCCGCCATATCCAACAGTCGGTCCAGATCACCATCACTGAAATGTGAGGCTTGACTGTGAAGTTCACGTGTTCCTATGACACAAGGACTGCAGTGGTTCAAGAAGACAGCTCACCATCACCTTCTCAAGGGCAATTACGAAGCATTGATGCCCATGTCACGCAAAATAATTTTTAAAAGCTTGTCATAAGCTACTCCTTTGGCTCAAACAATATGATGGCTGTATCTTTAAATCACGGACTAAACTAACCTTATTTTTTGATGGACTAAACTGTTTAATTAGTTTTGCTTCCTCCCCACTTTTTAAATCAGATTTTAATTCTGCCAGAAAATGTTTTGTTCAAAGGCCTATTGTCCAAATGATAATAAATCACAGGTTCCGAATCTGTGTTTGAATCTGTTCTGGCCATGGCTTGTTCAAGATATTAATTCACAGATTTTTTTAAAAATGAACTACATGCTATTTAAAGAAAAACATGTTTAAATCAATGTGAAGTCTTTGGATTGAAAAATTAAGGAAAAGGGTAGAAAAGGGTCGAGGTCCACGTGGTGTTCTTTGTGGTTCAGACCCTAGGATGATTGGCGTAGTGTTCACAAAGACCCCAACTAACTTTTATATGAAACAAAGCTAAAGATTATTTACACTACTTAATTGAATTTGACTCTTACTTCTCTATGATAAACAATTTACAATCTACACTCATCTATTACTAATCTCTGCACTAATACAACAATACAAATTGGGGCCTCACGGTAGCATGGTGGTTAGCATCAATGCTTCACAGCTCCAGGGTCCCAGGTTCGATTCCCGGCTGGGTCACTGTCTGTGTGGAGTCTGCACGTCCTCCCCGTGTGTGCGTGGGTTTCCTCCGGGTGCTCCGGTTTCCTCCCACAGTCCAAAGATGTGCGGGTTAGGTGGATTGGACATGCTAAATTGCCCGTAGTGTAAGGTTAATGGGGGGATTGTTGGGTTACAGGTATACGGGTTACGTGGGTTAAGTGGGGTGAGCATTGCTCGGCACAACATCGAGGGCCGAAGGGCCTGTTCTGTGCTGTACTGTTCTATGTTCTATATTCTAACTATGATCTGCTCTCACTCACACTGTCTTTCCTACAGTCTGTCTTCTAGCCTGGTTTAGCACAGTGGGCTAAACAGCTGGCTTGTAATGCAGAACAAGGCAGCAGCGCGTGTTCAATTCCCGTACCGGCCTCCCCGAACAGGCGCCAGAATGTGGCGACTAGGGGCATTGAAGCCTACTTGTGACAATAAGTGATTACATAAGAACATAAGAACTAGGAGCAGGAGTAGGCCATCTGGCCCCTCGAGCCTGCTCCGCCATTCAATTAGATCATGGCTGATCTTTTGTGGACTCAGCTCCACTTTCCGGCCCGAACACCATAACCCTTAATCCCTTTATTCTTCAAAAAACTATCTATCTTTACCTTAAAAACATGTAATGAAGGAGCCTCAACTGCTTCACTGGGCAAGGAATTCCATAGATTCACAACCCTTTGGGTGAAGAAGTTCCTCCTAAACTCAGTCCTAAATCTACTTCCCCTTATTTTGAGGCTATGCCCCCTAGTTCTGCTGTCACCCGCCAGTGGAAACAACCTGCCCGCATCTATCCTATCTATTCCCTTCATAATTTTAAATGTTTCTATAAGATCCCCCCTCATCCTTCTAAATTCCAACGAGTACAGTCCCAGTCTACTCAACCTCTCCTCATAATCCAACCCCTTCAGCTCTGGGATTAACCTAGTGAATCTCCTCTGCACCCTCCAGCGCCAGTACGTCCTTTCTCAAGTAAGGAGACCAAAACTGAACACAATACTCCAGGTGTGGCCGCACTAACACCTTATACAATTGCAACATAACCTCCCTAGTCTTAAACTCCATCCCTCTAGCAATGAAGGACAAAATTCCATTTGCCTTCTTAATCACCTGTTGCACTTGTAAACCAACCTTCTGTGACTCATGCACTAGCACACCCAAGTCTCTCTGAACAGCGGCATGCTTTAATATTTTATCGTTTAAATAATAATCCCGTTTGTTATTATTATTCACCTCAACTCTCTCCCAGATGGCATTGATGCTTTATATAGTTCTACATCTAGCTTCCTCTAGTGGTTGATTCGGACATAACAATTCTGTACATTTCTCATAATGTCACATTCCCCCTTTCTTTGAAAAAAAGGTTATAAATTCTGTTTGTAACTTTTTTTGAATATCACACTAGCGAGAATGCATCATTATCTTTTTTACATTCAATAGCAAAAGTTAACTATCATATCACAGCAGTGATTACAGGGTAATAGTTATTAACATGTCATTGCAAATTCAGTCAGTTCGGTGGGTTACTTGTTCTCGTCGATTTTCTGAGTGTTCTTGTTGAAGTGTTCAAATTGTTTTGTATGTTTTCTTGATTTCTTGTCGACAATAAAGGATGAGGAAAGTCAATGTGTGGAATATGGCATCCGGAGCAACAATATTAGGAGTTTGAATTGGAACATAATTCTTTATCTTCAACAGTGCTCTTTGATTCCTTTGAAGCATTGTGCCAAGTTCAGTTTGTACCAAATACGATCTCGGCGCTATCTCTCATAATACCTTAGCAACATGTGACCATCCACCATTAGGATTCTGTGTTCTGACAAAGTCTCCTTCTTGTAACGGTGGTAAAGGTTTTGTATGGCTGTTGCAGCAGGCTTTTTGTTTTCTTGTTTTTAACCTTATTCTGTCATGTAGTTCTTGGTCATCCATATTCGGAATTGTGATTTCTGGTAGAGTTGTACAAATTTTTCTTCCCATTAACATCTGGGCGGGCGACAACCCTGATGACAATGGAGTATCTCTGTATGTTAATAACACTAACGAGAAACCTTTGTTGTCATCTAGTGCTTTGCTGAATAGCTTCTTAACTATTCCAATGCCTTTCTCAGCTTTTCCATTGGATTGGGGGTACAATGGACTTGATGTTATATGGTGGAAATTATAACTTTCTGCAAATTGTGACCATTCCCAGCTGGTAAAGCAAGGACCATTGTCGGAAACAATGTTTAGTGGAATTCCATGTTGAGCAAATACAGATTTTGCTGCTTTGATTATAGGTCTAATAGTTGAATCTGTGAGCGTAATAACCTCAGGGTAGTTAGAATAGGAGTCAATAATGACTAAATAGTCAAGTCCTTTAAAATAGAAGAGGTCCGTTCCAACTTTCAGCCATGGATAAGTGACTACTTCATTTTCTTGAAACTTTCTTTACATTGCGCTGACTGATACATCTGACATATCCTGCATCCCTGCACATGATTGTCCACAGCCTTGTTGACCCCAGTCTTGTGCATAAATTGTCCTGCTCGTCTGTGACATTTCTCAATTCCTTGGTGCCTTTCACGTATCTGTTACAAGATATCTTTCCGTAGGCAGGAGGGAATAACTATTCTGTCTCCTTTGAGTAGAGATCCGTTAATCACAGTGAGGTCATCTTTGACACTACGAAAACAGGAACAACAGCCATTGGGCTATCCTTCTTTCGGTATTGGATTACCCTTTGGAGTGTCAAGTCCTTCTCTGTTTCTTCTCGTATTAGACGTAGCTTGTTGTCAGACACTGGTAGCATTTCTGCAATAAATGAAGCTTGTGCTTCCACCAAGTGTACTATTTCTGAAGTCGTGGTATCAACATTATTTATAGCTCTTGATAGCATATCAGCAACAACTAATCATTTTCCTGGCGTGCAGAATAGTGTGAAATCGTATCTGCGTCGCTTCATCATCATTCTTGGAAGTTGTAGAGACATCTCATTAAGGTCTTTCTTGATGGTGCTGACCAAAGGTCTATGATTGGTATCAACTACAAAGTGTGGCAAACCATATACAGAATCAGGAAATTTGGTTATGCTGATTAAGACACCAGGCATTATTTTTCTATTTGTGCTTCCGTTGCTCTGTTGGGAGTCATCGATCGAGATTCAAACGCAACAGATTTCCACAGTTCCTGACTATCATTTTGAAGTAGGACTGCACCGTTGCCCTGTTTGCTGGTAGCGGTGGAAATTTTTGTTTCCCTTGTCGAGTCGTAAAACACTAACACTGGAGCAGTGGTCAGAGCTGTTTTCATGTCTTGCCACTCAGCGGCGTGTTCAGGTGTCCATAGAAAGTCAACATTCTTTCTGATGAGATTGCGCAGAGCCATTGTTCTATTGGATAGGTTGGGAATGAATTTGCCCATAAAGTTAACAACACCGAGCAGTCTCAGAATTGCTTTTTTGTCGGTTGGTATCGACATTTCACCTATGGCATTGATTTTGTCTTGACCTGGTTGAACTCCTTCCTGCGACATGATATCGCCTAAAAACTTCAATTTGTGGATCCCAAATTGACATTTGTCATGCCTGAGTTTCAATCCATAGTGATGAACTCTGTTGAGCACTTTCTTGAGCCTACCAGTGTTCCTCTGGAGTATTAGACCAGATAATTACATCCTCAACGTTTACTCTGACGAAAGGGTCTCTTCAATGATGCTTTCCATCGCTCGACTAAAAATTTTGGATGCAGATATGATCTCTAAAGGTAACCTATTGAAACAATATCTACCAAAAGGCGTGTTGAAGGTACATAACTTTCTGCTTTGATTGTTGAGCCTTAGTTGCCAAAATCCTTTAGAGGCATTTAATTTTGTGAAAAACTTGTCATTAGCCATTTCTGATGTGATCTCTTCTCTCTTGGGTATGGGATAGTGTTCCTTTTTAATATTATTATTCAGATTTTTTGGATCTATGCATTTTCTTAGTTCTCCATTAGGTATGCATACCATCGAACTGACCCAGTCCGTTGGTTTAGAACAAAGAACAAAGAACAAAGAAAATTACAGCATAGGAACAGGCCCTTCAGCCCTCCCAACCTGCGCCGATCCAGATCCTTTATCTAAACCTGTCTCCTATTTTCCAAGGTCTACTTCCCCCTGTTCCCCGCCCGTTCATATATCTGTCCAGATGCATCTTAAATGATGCTATCGTGCCCGCCTCTACCACCTCCGCTGGTAAAGCGTTCCAGGCACCCACCACCCTCTGCATAAAAAACTTTCCACGCACATCTCCCTTAAACTTTCCCCCTCTCACTTTGAAATCGTGACCCCTTGTAATTGACAACCCCAATCTTGGAAAAAGCTTGTTGCTATCCACCCTGTCCATACCTCTCATAATTTTGTAGACCTCAATCAGGTCCCCCCTCAACCTCCGTCTTTCCAATGAAAACAATCCTAATCTACTCAACCTTTCTTCACAGCTAGCTCCCTCCATACCAGGCAACATCCTGGTGAACCTCCTCTGCACCTTCTCCAAAGCATCCACATCCTTCTGGTGATGTGGTGACCAGAACTGCACGCAGTATTCCAAATGTGTCCTAACCAAAGTCCTATACAACTGTAACATGACCTGCCGACTCTTGTACTCAATACCCTGTCCGATGAAGGCAAGCATGCTATATGCCTTCTTGACCACTCTATCAACCTGCGTTGCCACCTTCAGGGTACAATGGACCTGAACTCACAGATCTCTCTGTACATCAATTTTCCCCAGGACCCTTCCATTGACCATATAGTCTGCTCTTGAATTAGATCTTCCAAAATGCATCACCTCGCATTTGCCTGGATTGAACTCCATCTGCCATTTCTCTGCCCAACTCTCCAATCTATCTATATTTTGTTGTATTCTCTGACAGTCCTCCTCGCTATCTGCAACTCCACCAATCTTTGTATCATCTGCAAACCTGCTAATCAGACCACCTATACCTTCCTCCAGGTCATTTATGTAGATCACAAACAACAGTGGTCCGAGCACGGATCCCTGTGGAACACCACTAGTCACCCTTCTCCATTTTGAGACACTCCCTTCCACCACTACTCTCTGTCTCCTGTTACCCAGCCAGTTCTTTATCCATCTAGCTAGTACACCCTGAACCCCATACGACTTCACTTTTTCCATCAACCTGCCATGGGAAACCTTATCAAACACCTTACTAAAGTCCATGTATATGACATCTACAGCCCTTCCCTCATCAATTAACTTTGTCACTTCCTCAAAGAATTCTATTAGGTTTGTAAGGCATGACCTTCCCTGCACAAAACCATGCTGCCTATCACTGATAAGTCTATTTTCTTCCATATGTGAATAGATCCTATCCCTCAGTATCTTCTCCAACAGTTTGCCTACCACTGACGTCAAGCTCACAGGTCTATAATTCCCTGGATTTTCCCTGCTACCTTTCTTAAACAAAGGGACAATATTAGCAATTCTCCAGTCCTCCGGGACCTCACCCATGCTCAAGGATGCTGTAAAGATATCTGTAAGAAGTCTTACAACACCAGGTTAAAGTCCAACAGGTTTGTTTCAAACACGAGCTTTCGGAGCACGGCTCCTTCTTCAGGTGAATGGAAAGGCTTGTTCCAGAAATGTTTATATAGACACAGTCAGAGATGCCCCGGAATGCGAGCACCTGCAGGCAATCAAATCATCAAAGATGCAGAGAGAGAGGTAACTCCAGGTTAAAGAGGTGTGAATTGTCCCAAGCCAGTTCAGTCGGTAGGCCTCTGCAAGTCCAGGCTTGTTGGTGGGGTATCTGCTCAGACAAGGAGGAGCGCAACAGACACCTACAGATGCTGAAAGATGCCCTCGTACGAACGGGATATGGCGCTCGACTCATTGATCGACAGTTCCACCGCGCCACAGCAAAAAACCGCACCGACCTCCTCAGAAGACAAACACGGGACACCACTGACAGAGTACCCTTCGTCGTCCAGTACTTTCCTGGGGCGGAGAAACTACGACATCTTCTTCGCAGCCTCCAACACATCATCAGCGAGGATGGACATCTTGCCAAGGTCATCCCCACACCCCCACTACTGGCCTTCAAACAACCGCGCAACCTCAAACAAACCATTGTTTGCAGCAAATTACCCAGCCTTCAGAACAGCAACCACAACACCACAAAACCCTGCCAGGGTAATCTCTGCAAGACATGCCAGATCATCGACATGGACACCACCATTACACGTGGAAACACCACCCACCAGGTACGCGGCGCATACTCGTGCGACTCGACCAATGTAGTCTACCTCATACGCTGCAGGAAAGGATGTCCCGAAGCGTGGTACATTGGCGAGACCATGCAGACACTGCGACAACGAATAAACGGGCATCGTGCGACTATCAACAGGCAGGACTGTTCCCTTCCAGTTGGGGAACACTTCAGCAGTCAAGGACATTCAGCCTCTGATCTCCGGGTCAGCATTCTACAAGGAGGCCTTCAGGAGACGCGACAACGCAAAATTGCTGAGCAAAAACTTATAGCTAAGTTCCGCACGCATGAATGCGGACTCAACCGGGATCTGGGATTCATGTCGCATTACATTCGGCCCCCACCAACAAGCCTGGACTTGCAGAGGCCTACCGACTGAACTGGCTTGGGACAATTCACACCTCTTTAACCTGGAGTTACCTCTCTTTCTGCATCTTTGATGATTTGATTGCCTGCAGGTGCTCGCATTCCGGGGCATCTCTGACTGTGTCTATATAAACATTTCTGGAACAAGCCTTTCCATTCACCTGAAGAAGGAGCCGTGCTCCGAAAGCTCGTGTTTGAAACAAACCTGTTGGACTTTAACCTGGTGTTGTAAGACTTCTTACTGTGCTCACCCCAGTCCAACGCCGGCATCTCCACATCATCGTAAAGATATCTGTTAAGGCCCCAGCTATTTCGACGCTCACTTCCCTCAGTAACCTGGGATAGATCCCATCCGGTCCTGGGGACTTGTCCACCTTAATGTCTTTTAGAATATCCAAAATTTCCCCCTTCCATATGACAACTTGACCTAGAGTATTTAAACATCCATCCCTAGCCTCAACATCTGTCTTTTCCCTCTCCTTTGTGAATACCGATGCAAAGGACTCATTAAGAATCTCACCCATTTCCTCTGAGTCCACGCATAAATTCCCTCTTTTGTCTTTGAGTGGGCTAATCCTTTCTCTAGTTACCCTCTTGCTCCTTACATATGAATAAAAGGCTTTGGGATTTTCTTTAACCCTGTTAGCCAAAGATATTTCATGACCCCTTTTAGCTCTCTTTATTGCGCGTTTGAGATTCGTCCTACTTACCCGATATTCCTCCAAAGCTTCATCAGTTTTGAGTTGCCTCAATCATATGAATGCTTCCTTTTTCATCTTAGCTAGTCTCACAATTTCACCCGTCATCCATGGTTCCCTAATCTTGCCATTTCTATCTCTCATTTTCACAGGGACATGTCTGTCCTGCACTCTAATCAACCTTTCCTTAAAAGACTCCCACATTTCAAATGTGGATTTACCCTTAAACAGCTGCTCCCAATCCACGTTCCCTAGCTCCTGCCGAATTTTGTTATACTCTGCCTTTCCCCAATTTAGCACTCTTCCTTTCGGACCACTCTTGTCCTTGTCCATGAGTATTCTAAAACTTACAGAATTGTGATCGCTATTCCCAAAGTAATCACCGACTGAAACATCAACCACCTGGCCGGGATCATTCCCCAATACCAAGTCCAGTATGGCCCCCTCCCGAGTTGGACTATTTACATACTGCTCTAAAAAACTCTCCTGGATGCTCCTTACAAACTCTGCTCCATCTACACCTCCAACACTACACGAATCCCATTCAATGTTGGGGAAGTTAAAATCTCCCATCACAACCACCCTATTGCTCCGACATTTTTTCTATAATCTGTCTGCATATTTGTACCTCTACTTCATGCTCGCTTTTGGGAGGCCTGTAGTAAAGTCCCAACAATGTTACTGCACCCTTCCTATTTCTTAGCTCCATCCATATTGCCTCAGTGCTCGAATCCTCCATCGTGCCCTCCTTAATCACAGCTGTGATATCATCTCTGATGAGTAATGCAACTCCTCCCCCCCTCTACCTCCCTCTCTATCCCTCCTGAAGCATCTTTACCCTGGGATATTCAGTTGCCAGTCCTGCCCTTCCCTCAACCAAGTCTCAGTAATACCAATAACATCATATTCCCAGGTACTGATCCAAGCCCTAAATTCCACTGCGTTACCTGCTACACTTCTCGCATTAAAACAAATGCACCTCAGACCACCTGTCCCTTTGTGTTCATCAACTCTTCCCTGTCTACTCTTCCACCCAGTCACATTGAGTTTATTATCTCGTACCTTACTTGCATTAGTTGCTGCTTCTTTACTGACCTCTAACTTCCTAATCTGGTTCCCATCCCCCTTCCCAACAGTGTAAGCAAAAGCACCCCCTAGGACATTGGTTCCAGTCCTGCCCAGGTGTAGACCATCCAGTTTGTAATGGTCCCACCGCCCCCAGAACCGGTTCCAATGTCCCCAAAATCTGAACCCCTCCCTCCTGCACCATCTCTCAAGCCACGTATTCATTCTGACTATTCTTGAGTTTCTACTCTGACTGTCCCGTGGCACTGGTAGCAATCCTGAGATTACTACTTTTGAGGTCCTACTTTTTAACTTACCTCCTAACTCCCTAAATTCTAATTGTAGGACCTCATCCCTTTTTTAACCTATATCGTTGGTGCCTATAAGCACCACGACAACTGGCTGTTCACCCTCCCCCTTCAGTATGTCCTGCAGCCGATCGGAGACATCCCTGACCCGAGCACCCTGGAGGCAACATACCATTCGGGAGTCTCGTTTTCGACCACAGAAACGCCTGTCTACTCCCCTTACAATTGAATCCCCTATGACTATAGCCCTGCCAGTCTTTTTCCCGCCCTTCTGTGCAGCAGAGCCAGCCACAGTGCCATGAGCCTGGCTACTACTGCCTTCCCCTGATGAGTCATCTCCCCCAACAGTATCCAAAACGGTATACCTGTTTTGGAGGGAGATGACCACAGGGGACACCTGCACTGCCTTCCTGCTCTTTCTCTGCCTTTTGGTCACCCATTCCCTATCTCCCTCAGCAATCATAACCTGCGGTGTGACCAACTCACTGAACGTGCTATCCACGACCTCCTCAGCATCGCGGATGCTCCAAAGTGAGTCCACCCGCAGCTCCAGAGCCGTCATGCGGTCTAACAGGCGCTTCAGCTGGACACACTTCGCGCACATGAAGAAGTCAGGGGCATCGGCCGCGTCCCTGAACTTGGAAATTATGTCTGACTGTTGCATTCGGTCAAGCTCAGTCTTGAGATGATCTCTCAATGGAGCTAGCACTCTTCTTGATGTATGTATTATAAGCTTGGCATCCTTTTTCAGTTTGATACTGTATGTAGATGGTAGGGTGCCCATTGCAGAGAATATAAATTTAGCCAAAATTTGTTCAATTTCTTCTTCAAGCGTGACATTTGAATCTTTGGTTGAACCAAGTTAAGTTTGCTGCAAGCATCCACCCCCAAGTTGTGATGATTTGTCACTCTCCACTATTTTGCAATCTATTGGCATGCTGATGTCACCATTCTGAACGATGAGGCAGCAGGAACCTCTCGTGGCTCTGGCATTGCCACTATAGTCAATCGACAGGTTCATTTCTTTATTTGTGGTTTACTGTGCGCTTGTCTCAAATCCTTTTCAGTTATTAAATTTGCACCTATATCTAACTTAAATAGAATTTCAGACCCATTTATATCAAGTAGAACAATCCACTCTTTCATAATTTTGGAGAGCTGATATATCAGATTGTTATCACAGTCAAGAACATTAACGATAGTAATCACATCGACCATGAAAGGATTTTTCAGTGCATATTGGGAGGAATCATCATTTTCTTTCCTTTGTGTACTCCGAATTTTCCTGTAACCGTTATAGGATCTTTTAAATTTATTTGCTGTGAAAGCTGTTGTGAAACAATACTGTGCTACAAAGTGATTGTATTTGCAACAGTTGGAATATTGTTTGTCTTCTGCCAGAGTTTTCTTTTAAACTGTGGGCAGCCACAGCGCCTGCAGGTCATCACGCTCGTGCTGTCACTTTCAAAATAGCAGGCTACTATTGTATGCAGGTTTCTGTGCTGTGTCATAGCATTAATGGCGTCGGCCACGTTTCCGACTTCACTTCTTTTTCGCTTGCCCTGAACTCCGCATTGTTCACTGACTTTACACACATTAATAACTTAATCTAGCAGCAAAATCGGTTGTCTCAGCATTTTGTCTCGCAAACATTCATCGTTAATTCCAAAGACAATTTGATCGCAAAGCATTGAATCAGCACCGGATGAGAAGTTACACGACTGCGCTCTTAATTTTAAAGCAGTAATAAAACAATCTACCGACTCCCCTTTCAGCTGCAGCCTTTTCCTAAACATGTAGCGCTCGTATGTCTCATTCACCTCTTTTTGCTGTAAGCATCACATTTTTTCAGCACCATGTTATACCATTTTTTATCCTCATCTTCAGCAAATTCAAATGAGTTGAACAACTCTAATGCTTGCGATCCAGCTAAATTAAGGAGAAGCACAATTTTTCTCTGGTCAGAAGCATTTTCTAGCATGGAGGCAGATAAGAAAATTTCAAACTGTTGTTTGAACAATGCCCAATTTTGACATAATTTACCAGTCATTCTGAAGTGGTCAGCTTTCTTCAGACCTTCCATCGTACGATCCATTGTTTGTGCAGATTTTTCAATCAGTGTAGCGGCATAACTGTTTTTTCTGAATTGTCTTAAAGCTATACTGTCTGAACTAATTGCTTATTTTTAGAAATACACCCCTGGTACCATGTGGTGTTCTTTATGGTTCAGATCCTAGGATGGTTGGCGTAGTGTTCACAAAGACCACAACTAGCTTTTATATGAAACAAAGCTGAAGCTTTATTTACACTACTTACTTGAATTTGACTCTTACTTCTATATAATAAATAATTGGCAATTAACGCACAATTTACACTCATTTATCACTAATCTCCACACTAATACAATAATTGTGATCTGCTCTCATTCACACTATCTTTCTTACAGTCTGTCTTCCAGCCTTCTCCTCAACTCTCTTCCAGAAGGCTTAGCACCAGCGCTTTACATAGTTCTGCATCGAGCACCCTCTAGTGGTTGATTCAGACATAATATTAACCCTTACAATTCTGTACATTTCTCATAATGTCACAGTCCACATTGCAGCTCACTTTCAAAGCAGTCGGGCTCGACGTGGTTGCAGGGATTTCAGAGTATTGAATCGTTGGAGTTGTTTACAGGGATTGCAAAGGATTTTAGGGCTTCACCGGGTTACAGAGAACTTAGGATCAGAATACTAAGCTATAGGCATTGTGGCTGAGAGCCAATCTAGGTCAGGAATAATGGTAAATGGAAGCTGGTGTTTGTTCTGGCACAGCCAGCAGCATATTAAATGTTCTCAAGTCTACAGAGGGTGAAAAGTGAGAAGCTGCAAACCATGATTTCAAAGCAGATAGCTGAGGCAATGGCACAGTCAGGTGATGTTGCAGAGGTGGAAGTAGATGGTCTTGGTGGAAGAATATCGGATCACAAGGATCCTGGAGGTTACCATTGAGCAGAAACAGAAATAGACTAACCATATAAATACTGTAGTTACAAGGGTCGATCAGATGGGAATTCTGCAGCGAGTAACTCACCTCCTGACTCCCCAAAGTCCCACCAGAGGAATAATTTCTCCATGTTGATCATCTCATTTTAAACATCTTGATCAAGTTAATTCTTTACCTTCTGTACATAAGAAATTACAATCCAAGATTATATCCACATAATTTAACCCTTTAAACCCAAGGATCATGAAAACGAATCTGCATGCACTCCCTCAAAGACCAACTATTGCTACTGGAGTGCATTGTCCAGACCCTATATGATAGAGGCAACACTTCCTTAATTCCCTTTTGTACACCAGTTCCCTTTGAGATTTAAACCATCAAATCTGCAATGTGCATTCCTGATCATGTCAGACTCCATAATTGAGAGCAAAAGGAATACAAAAAAATTGACAAGGCAACTCACTTCGAATGTGAACATCTTTAATTTCTTTCTATGTAGTTGTAGACTGACAAGTAGATTTTGCTGGGAGTCCAACTCATGTGAACAGTAATTGAATGCCGGGAGTTGAGCTCTCAATCTGGAAATACAGTAGTTTGTGCTTCAGGCTGATTTGGGCTGTGAGTCGTTCCTGCTGTTTGCCCATTGGTAAGATTTTCTTCCTCTTTAGTTGCTAAAGTGAGAAAAGAGTCCATCAGAGCAATGTTTACAACCGGGCGGAAATCTTTAGTTTTTACCCTCTTCTCCCTGAAGGGAGCAAATCTTTATCAGGATACAATGCTACTGCCATTTTCTTTTGCCTGGGAGAAGGATTGGTAACCGGAGCACAGAGATTTAAGACAATTGACTAAAATAACAAAGAGGCAGAGATAAGAATATGGGATCAGCTCATTTATGCAGCAAGCTGGAATGATCTGAAAAATATTACCTAAACGGGTGACATACAAAATCAGAAAAAGGAGAAGGAATAGCCATATGCCTCCCCAAGCCATGTTCTGCTATTTCATTCCACTAGGATTGGGCAACAGAATACAAAAGAAGAGAAATGAGATGAATAAAGAAGTGTGAGCTTTGGATAGTAGCAAGTTGTAGAAGGAAATACGACTATATTGGATAAGAACCAACTAAGAAGGACCATAAGAAATACAAAGACAGGTTTACAATGCATGTAAACACACAAAATATGCTGAAAAAAATTGGTAACTTACAAGGACAGATACCCATATGGGAATATGATGTAGTGGCAATAACGGAAACTTGCCTAAAAATGGTGAGGAATGAGTTTAATATTCAAGGGTACAAAGTGATCAGGAATATAGGAAAGTAAAAAGGAAAAAGTAGCACATTGATTAAGGAAGACATTGCAGTGTTGAAAATATGTCCTTGGGGGAAAAGTCAGAATCCATTTGGTTAAAATTAAAAATCAAAAAGTGGATGAACATTTGTTAAGATAACAGTCCAGATTCCAACACCGGACCAGACCACAATGTTTGTTAGGATACCAGACAAGAAGCCCAAAAATATTTTTCAATTCATAAAACTGTGAGGAAAGGACACATCACTCCAGCAGGAATGACTCTGACCAATACTATGTATACCTGCTACTAACTCCAAGTAAGGCAGCCGACACATTTCAAATGCAACTTATAAACAAAGTTAACAAAACAGGTTTACTTGCTTAGCTCTGCACACATTTGGAGAGAGTTCTTTTAAAGTGTGGATTCAGAGCCCTTCTGTTCAACCTGTCAGTATTTGGAAAATCTGCTGTTCAACTTAAATTATTATAACAGACTGCAAAACTACAGACAGAGCTGGTTCCTCCCATTAATTATATCATCTGTACCTCACTGAAAAGTCACTGAGCTAGGACTCAATAGCAGTTCATCATAAATTATCTACTCTCCAGGGAAACTCCAGCAATCATAACAATATTCCATTGGACCTTTATATGTAATCAAGTAAGTAGCTGGAATGAATTGTAGAACCATAGAAATGAAACAGCACAGAAGGGGGACAGCTTGTCCATAACCTCACCTTTTACGAGTCCTTAATTACCGTTTTAGCAGAGATACTGCCTGTATATATTTTAAACCAGGGTTTTTAATAACATTACTGCAATAGAACATAAATACAAAGATAACAATTTCTATATTCACATCTCCTTCCTTAAAAAATGAACAAGCAATATGAAAAGATGGCTTCATTTTCTAAAGCTTTTTCAACTTTAAATACTACTCATTACTAAACACTACTGTGACACAAAATGATATATATATATCTCATCATATTTATGAATGCAAATTTAAACAGCAGTATAGTTAATTTTAGTCTTTCTTTCCCAACTTTGAACACTCCATTCTTTTTTTTTAAAGAAATTTATTGATGGTATATCCAGAAAATACAAAAACAGGAACAGTCAAAAACAAACTAATATTGAACAATTCATAATATAGCAACTGTGCATATAACACTATAGCAATATAGTACAGCAGGAACCCCCCATATATACAAATACATTAGCCACATCCCCAAGGAATTTTGTAACCAAAATAAAATCCCCCCTACCCCTTAATAACTAGCAGTTGTTGGATCCCACCACCGCACCCCCACCCCGCTGAGGTTCCAATACTTGTTGAAAAAGTCGATAAACAGCTTCCACCTCACGAAGAACCCTCATCCAATCCTCTAATGGCGAACTTAATTCTCTCCAAATGAAGAAACTCAGCAAGGTCTCACACCCAAGACCCGATACATGGTGGATCCGAGGACCGCAGTTTAGCAAAATTCTCCTTCGAGCTAACAGGGAGACGAAAGCCACAGCATTGGCCTCTTTCCCAACCAAATCACCCACATCCTCAGACACTCCAAATATAGCTACCCATGGAGCAGGATTGGCCAACATTGTCAACACCTGAGACAATACATCCGTGACTCCCTTCCAGAACCTCACCAATTTTGGACAGGACCAGAACATGTGTGCATGATTCACAGGGCACCTGGCACATCAAACACACTGATCGACCACTTCTGGGAAGAATCAGCTCAGCTTTGCTGGCATCATATGTGCTCTTTCCCAAATCCAATCTTGAATAGCGCCTCCCAATTCTTCCTCCCACCATCAAAACATCCTCCTTCCTGGCCAGCTCAGCTTGCACATCAGAGATCTTGTCATCCCCAATATCATCCTCCGAAAGGAGCCTATCCTGTAAACCCGAGGGTGGCTACATTGGGAAAAAATCCACCTCCTTACTCAAAAAGGTCCTGATTTGGAGGAGTACACCCCTCTCCAGCGCTTCATTGTACCTCGCCTGATCCACCCTCAGAAACTCTGATCCACCCTCGGAAACTCTAATCCATTCAAAAATCGGTGTCTCAGTTCATCCGCTGATGGAGGTTCTGATTGGTATAGTCTCTGACAGAAGAACTCAAAAAGTATATTGATCCCTTCCGGGTCCATTATAAAACTCACCCCCTCATCCCTCAGCCTACCTATTTCCCTGGCATCCATCTATTTCCTCAATTGGAGAGCAAGCATCCTGCCAGCCTTCACCTTCTATTTGTACACAAACCCTCTCAGCTCTGTGCCGTTGTCTCGCCGCCTTATCTGAAGTGACCAGATTAAATTCCTTCTGGGGCCTCTGGTGCTCTTTCAACAGTGCCTCATCATGAGATTCCAGGTAATTACTACTCGCCTCTACCACCCTGTTTGGATCTTTTGCTGTTTGGATTGTTTTCTCCTCTCGCTCCACCCTTAGTCTGTGCGCCCGGATCAAGATGTGTTATCCCCTAGGCACAGCCTTCAGTGTCTCCCACAGCAGCCCGGCAGAGAAGATCCCCATGACATTCTGATCCACATAGTTACAGATGGCCCCTTCCAACTTCTTACATATTCCCTTACCGCAAGGACACCAACGTTCAGTCCCCACTGAAATCTGCAAGGAGATGGCTTTTCCACCTGCATGTCTACCCAGTGCATGGCGTGGCCAGACACCACAATCGCCGAGTACTCTGTCCCGGCCACTTGTGAAATCAACATCTTATCTAAAATAAAAAAGTCTATCCGGGAATAACACTTATGAACATGTGAAAAGAAAGAAAACTCGCTCGTCTTAGGTCTCTCAAAACACCACGGATCCACTCCTCCCATATGTTGCATGAATCTCGACAGCTTCCCGGCCATCGCTGTTATCCACCCGGATCAAGAGACGAGTGATCCAGCTCCGGATCCAAGACATGATGAAGTCACTCCCAAGGATCAATCTGTGTGTATCCAGATCTGGGACCAGCGAAAGAACCCACCTCATAAAATCCACACCATTCAGTTTTGGGCATACATAGTGTACAATACTACCAGGGAACCGTCCAACCACCCATGCACCAGCATGAATCTTCAACTCAGATCTGCAATGAACTTTTCATTACTTATTAACACAGCCACTCCTCTAGTTTTCATGTAAAGTCCTGAGTGGTAGACCTGACCGATTCATCTCCTTCTTAGTCTTGTCTGGTCTGCCACCTTTGAGTAAGCTTCCTGGTGTCATGGGAGTGCCCCTTTAATAAATGTTTTTGTCTTATCACATGGCTTCAGTGATGCCTGTAGCCACAGCTCAGCTCCACCCACACAATGACATCACTCAAGCAATATGATAAGACAAAAACATTTTTATCAACTACCAGCATAAAAACCCCACACAGCGACAGTAATCTATAAATTACCCTCAATAAATTCCCCCCTTTAACTGTTCCAATTTAACAACAAGATTCAATAAACCAGAACCCCTTTTCAAAGGAGTGGCCCAGCACACAGCACTCAAGACCTGGTTTGGATGCTGTGTTTCCTTTCCAAAACAGCAGGTTTAAATTCCTTCCAGAAAGCAATTATTTTTTTTCAAGTTATCAAGCAGTGTGGAAACAGATTTTAAAATGCAGATAGAGAGATAGGCTGAGATTTCTCTTTCTGAGTACAGCAGCCAAAAATGTGAAAATGAAAGCAAAAACTCAGAGCCACAATCAAGCCTCAAACTAAAGCAAAAGTAAAACCAACTCCCAGAGCCACAGCCCAGCTCAACCCCACACAATGACATCACTGACGCCATGTGATAAGACAAAAACATTTCTTAAAGGGACATTTAAAGTCCGCCCTCAGGTTCTTCAAGTGGGTGAATATGCATGGCCTTTTAAGAGGTCCATTTAGGCCCCGGACGGACATTCCAAATTACCAATCGAGAGGGGGGTACCTCCCCTCTCCCCCCATGATAATTAGCCATATTTTTGCTTGGGCCCCAGTGAGGCATCCATTGCCACCAATGTTTATATCTCAGTTCTCTAACCTATTCACAATGTCAGCTTCCCTGTATCCCCTATCCCACCCCCCCCCCTTAAAGTAAACCAATAGGAAGAAATATTCAAAACCCTACCCTCTTCACTCCATCTCGTCACCCAGATCCCTTTTGTTTACTGGTTCTCACACTAGTATCGTGGCCTCCGCATAAGGCCTGCGACTACCCTGAGCCCGCCATATCACCCCAAACCTGATCAAAAATAACCATTATCCCACACTCCACATCTCCCCAAACTCAGAACATTAAACACACCTCAGTAAAAAGAAAACAGGAAGGAGAATGATAGCGAGAAGAACATAACAAAGATACAGAAATGCACAACAATCAAACTATCAACAATACCATCAACATCACAGAACAACCACATTATTTACAGAGTCCCAACCCCCTGGTTCGAAAGACATTTGCCCGTCTTCTGCGGGGTGTCCGTAAAGTACTCCAAGGGCGGTACAGTGTCACAGTGGTTAGCACTGCTGCATCACAGCATTGAGAATCCGGATTCGATTCTGGCCCCGGGTCATTCTCCATGTGGGGTTTTCACATGTCAAACAGCATAAGCAGCAATCATAGGCCGAGCTAAGCAATTCCACAACAAACAATTAGATCTAAACTCTGCAATCCTGATGCATCCAGTCATGAATGGCAGTCAACAATGAAATAACTCACTGGGGGAGGCAGCTCCACAAATATCTCCACTCTCAATGTTGGAGGGTCCCAGCACATCAGTGCAAAAGGAAAGGCTGGAACATTTGCAACAATCTTCAGCCAGAAGTGCTATGTGGATGATCCATCTTGGCCACCTCTTGAGGTTCCAGTATCACAGATGCCAGTGTTCAGCTAATTTAATTCACTCCACGTGACATCAAGAAATTGCTGAAGGCTACGGATAATATTCCGGTAATAGCACTGAAAACCTGCGCTCTAGAATTTGCTACGCCCCTAGCCACCTGTTCCAGTACAGGTACAACACTGGAATCTACATGGCAATGTGGAAAATTGCCCAGGTATGTCCTTAATTGTAACAAGAAGGCTTACATTAAAACTGCAATGAAGTTACTGTGAAAAGCCCCGAGTCGCCACATTCCGCCACCTGTTTGGGTACACAGAGGGTGAATTCAGAATGTCCAAATTACCTAACAGCATGTCTTTCGACACTTGTGGGAAGAAACGGGAGCGCGCAGAGGAAACCCATGTAGACACAGGGAGGAAGTGCAGATTCTGGACAGACAGTGACCCAAGCCAGGAATCGAACCCGGGACACTGGAGCTGTGAAGAAACAGTGCTAACCACTGTGCTACCGTGCCATCCACAAACGTCTCTCATCTACAAGATGCACTGCAGGAACTCACCAGTGCTCCCGAGACAGCACCTTCCAGACCCATGAGGGCTATCACATAGAAAGTCAGCAGATACTTGGAACTACCACCATTTGGAAGTTCCCCTCTGAGTCATTCACTACTTTGAATTAGAAATAAATTATTCTTCCTTCACTGTAACTGGGTCAAATTCTGGAACTGCCTCCTTAATAGCACTCTGTACCTAAAGTACTGCAGCAGTTTTAGAAACCATCTCATCACAAGGACAATTAATGATGGGCTATAAGTGCTGGACTCGCCAGCAACACACGCATCCCGTAAATGAATAAAAAAAGCTCTGAGGTTAGTGGATTGGAGAAGCTGTGTTTGTTCCCTTTGGAGCAAAAGATTAAGGTGAGATTTTATAGAGGTGTATAAAATTATGATAGGTTTAGATAAGGTAGACAGCAAAAAGCTGTCCCCATTCACTGACGGTCCAAGGATCTGGGTCAAAGACAGACAAGGGATTATACAGACAAACATTTTTACACAGAGAGTGGTAATGACCTGGAATTCTCCGTGTATGTGGGTGCTGGAAGCAGACATGATGAATGATTTCAAAGGTAATTAGGTGGGCACTTGGAAATAAACTTACAAGGATATAGTCACAGATTTGGGGGAATGGGACTGATTGGAGAGCTCAAATAGCCCTAATGGGCTAAATGGTCTTCTTTCATGCTATAATGACTCTGTGACTCAATGATCCAGTCCAGTCTTGATTGATTTCCTGCCTCAACTCCACTTACCTGCTCCCCAAATGCTTTGATTGGCGGTGGAAGCAAATTCTAAAACAACTTTAGAAAGAGCATTGAACACACACTTGCATGGCCATGGGGAAAAAGCAGTGGTACTGATTGGACAGTTTTTTCAAAGAGGGAACAAGGACACAATAAGCTGAATGGGCTCTGGGCTACAAGATTCTTTAGTAACTCTTTACATATTTGTCTAGAAACTGCGGGACAATTATCAACCATGAGCCACCCATTGAGGTCCAAGTCCTTTAAATATGCAAATCTGGGCCCACAATTGGGACAAATTAATGGAGTCCATTGCACATCCACCCAATTGTATTAGGACAGTTCTTCCTTAACCTCCTAAGAAAATCTCTGTCTATTCTAACCTCAAATAGACCCCAAACTAAGAATGCAGCACACCCTGTGTGCGTGGGTTTCCTCCGGGTGCTCCGGTTTCCTCCCACAGTCCAAAGATGTGCGGGTTAGGTGGATTGGCCATGCTAAATTGCCCGTAGTGTCCTAATAAAAGTAAGGTTAAGGGGGGGGGTTGTTGGGTTACGGGTATGGGGTGGATATGTGGGTTTGAGTGGGGTGATCATGGCTCGGCACAACATTGAGGGCCGAAGGGCCTGTTCTGTGCTGTACTGTTCTATTCTATGTAAAACTAACCAGTAACAACCTACTTTTGGGCCACATGATCTTTCAGGAGATGCGAAGTATGGCTTGCTACCATTTGCAATAGTTGAGCCAACTGCTTTTTCTTTGCAGCAGTTTCCTTTGAAGTATCTTGGGAGGTCAAGATGACCTCTGTCCTTTGCTCTTTGTGGAGCTTAATGTCCGGACCGAAAACATCATCTGCAAAAGAAAATGAGAAACCCCAAGTTTGAGACAACTGGCCAAAAACCTACATCCCAGATATATTTTCTCTTGATGCTTGTCTCGCTCATGTTGCTGTGGAGAGCCTCACTGCCTAACATTTGTGCTATCAGACTTAATGAACAAGAAAATGTTGCATTTCTGTAGTACACAATAAAACATCTGAAGCAGAAGCTTCATCCAACAGAAATTCAACAGCGATCTAAATAAGGAAATATTAGACCAGATAACCAAAGATTAAGACAAGGATTTTAGGTTTTAAAGAATGCCTTAAAGGAGGAGAGAGCTGGAGAGGCAGAGGGATTGAGGGAATGAATTCCAGGCCGAAGCAGCTAAAGGCATGAATGCCAATAGTGGAGCAACTAAAATTGGGGATTACAACAGGCCAATATTAGAAAGCAGAGAAATCTTGGAGGTTTGTAGGACTATATGAAGTTACAGACATAGGGAGGAGTGAGGCAATGGGGGAATTTGAAAAGAAGAATTAGAATTTTGAAATCTGACAAATTACCACTGATGTTAGTCTTTTTGTTAAAATCCTCTACAATCACCTGAGTTTGGCTTTGGAAAGTAAGTTAGAGGAGGCAGTGGTGTTGTGGTCTTGTCACTGGTAATCCAGAAGCCCAGTTCGAATCCCATCATGGCAGATGGTGAAATTCGAATAACAATCTGGAATTAAAGGTCTAATGATGACCATTAAACCATTGTCAATTGTAAAACAATTCACTAATATCCTTTAAGGAAGACAATCTTCTGACCATACCTGGTCTGTCCTACAGGAGACTCCCGAGCCACACAAATGTGGTTGATTCTCAAATGACCTCTGAAAGGGAGGGTAGTTAGTAGCCAGTGATGCACAAATCCCCTGAATTAATTTTTTTTAAGTAGTTTTTTGACCTCAGGTACCTTTAAATGCAGTCCAGATTTACTGGGTAAAAATGTATTTTCCTGCTCAACTGCCAGGTGGCCTTTATGCTAGTATCCAGGTCAAATACCAATCCACTTGCAGCTTTAGTTTTAATCCACTGTCAACATCTTGAGGATTGTTCTCTCATTCCTGGTCAGTCTGCCACTACTTCACCATCTCAGAGAACCTTACGTAACTTAAACTTTTCATCCACAAGTTTTTAAAATAGCTACGTCAAATACAACCATCCAATTGAACTGATGCCAGAGGGTTAATTTCCATATTCAAAGCACTGTGCGGATGGCAGCATAACTAGGATGAAACTATAGTCACTGAGGACATCATGGGTATTTGAACCTTAACAAAATACATGAAATATCAACTATTGAAATTTTAAATATCAATAATTAAAAATATGATGTGGAGATGCCGGCGTTGGACTGGGGTGGTCACAGTAAGAAGTCTTACAACACCAGGATTAAAGTCCAACAGGTTTATTTGGAATCACGAGCTTTCGGAGCACTGCTCCTTCATGCGCTCTGAAAGCTAGTGATTCCAAATAAACCTGTTGGACTTTAACCTGGAATTAAAAATATAAAAGATAACTTTCCATTTAACCTGAGCTATTTTGTTAAATCAGATGAGGTATAAAATGGGTGGCCAATTTGCTGTCATCTATTTGTCTCCCAGGGACAAACAAAATGAATCCCCCTTCAAACACCCATCCCCATTCCCCCGTTCATTTCCAGTAACCCAAACAACTACCATTTAGATTGATCTCTGATACTTTACTTTGTTTGCTTGCATTCAGATCAACAGTTAATCCCCTTCATAATGTTTTGCTGCACACCCTCAGAAATATGACTAATGGGGAACCTTGCAAGAAGCTCTGTGACATAATCAATGATGGCATAGAATTGCAGGTCCCAGCCCATGCTGCATCAACCTTGTGGTGATATGCATCACTGTAAATACACAAGGGGTTAATGTAAATACATGTAGACTAGCTAGACACTAGAGGGAGCACCAGAGACATGAAACACAGACATTCAACGAATAGGTCAGTAAGATAGGACACAACCAATGGGCATTCACGATACACACAGAGGTGACACTACCATAGGGAGGCATTACACCAACCCATATATAAAGGACACAGCACACATGATCTTCCTCTTTCCAGTGGAGACACTCAGTGAGTACAGACACAGGGTTGATTGAACATCACACCCACCACATGGATTGTAGCAGACTAGTTCATCAGTCTGAGTAGCTATAGAAGGATTAACAGTAGAGTCGAATCCAAGTAGGAGAATTGTTAATAGTTCAATAAACGTGTTGACACTATCTCCGTGTCTGAACCTTCCTTTGTCAGAGTGCACATCAAGGAAGCAGCCTGGCTAAGTCAAGAGCATAACAAGACAAACCTCACCAAGAGGTTTCCCCCACGTGCCATGTTTTAAAGAGCTTATCCAGGGCTCTCCACCCCTCACCCAAAGACTTACAGGTGCCTCCTGGCCCCGTTTGCCAGCATCTCTCCACCTCAGAAATCCTGTAAATCTCTCTTTGCTGACCTAACAGTGATATTTTCTGTTGCAATCATATGAACTTAGGAACAACAGTACGCTACTCTTCCCCTCAAGCAAGTCTTCACAATACCCCTATAAAAATACTGCAATAGTCAAACTTTCACCCACCTGGCCACCCCTCCCCTGACTGTGATCATTAGCCATTCCAACTCGGCAATGGAAGGGGTGCATGCAGGTGTGAGCAGTTTCCATTGTGGAAACCACAGCCCCCATTAAATCTGTTAATCACCTAGTCCTACGACATTGAGAGAGTTTGCTGGCTTCAATCCCTCCTCCCACAGATATTCCTGTCCCTGACCACTTCCTTCCCCTTACCATCCTCCCGTCTCCCACACATTACCTTTCTCCTCCCTCCTCTCCACTCTATCTTTTGCCTCTATTCTCTTTTATCCCACCTCCCTCTCTCCATTTATTCATCTGCTTCTACTCCTTCCCCTCCAGTCAGCCTCCTTATCCCCTCCTCTCCTCACCTTAGGTAATGTATCCAGTCTTCCAAATCTGCTTGACCTAATCTACACTCAGTCTTGTTACACGAGAGATTGATTTGGTCTCTCAATAATTCTACCTCCCAGCAACACAGTAGCACAGTGGTTAACACTGTTGCTTCGTAGCGCATGGGTCCCAGGTTCAAATCCTGGCTTGGGTCACTGTCTGTGCGGATTCTGCATGTTCTCCCCGTGTCTGCGTGGGTTTCCTCCGGGTGCTCCAGTTTCCTCCCACAAGTCCCGAAAGTGCTGTTCGGTAATTTGGATATTCTGAATTCTCGCTCTGTGTACTCGAAAAGGTGCCGGAATGTGGGGACGAGAGGCTTTTCACATTAACTTAATTGCAGTGTTAAAGTAAGCCTACATGTGACAATAAAGATTATTATTGTTATTATTATTAGCATGATTTCTGTTAGGATAAACTGCCATTATAAGGGAATAGTACCAACTATAATAGGTAGAAGAACTAGGTTATTTGCTTGAAGAAAAGCACAAATGTCCCCTTTTTTAACCTTGTATATGATTAGACCCGACCAGGGCCTTAGAAAAGGCTGGGAAAATAAACATCAAATGAAGCTCCTGGCAGCACCAGAATATAGAGGTGAAAATGTTTAAATGATAGACCATCTGTACTATTCTTGCACACTTTCCAAAGAATGGCTCGGGAATATATGATGTGGAGATGCCGGCGTTGGACTGGGGTGAGCACAGTAAGAAGTCTTACAACACCAGGTTATTAGCAGAGAGTATGGTGATGTAGTGCTATGATAATCCAGAAAACATGAGTTCACATCCACGCGCCATACAAGTTTAAGAGAAAGCAGGAAAAGTAAAGCTGGTGTCATTGATAGCTGTACCTTCAGTTGTCAACGGCTACTTCAGTTGTCAAGTTCTAGAATTCTCACCCTAAAACCTTTTGAACTTACACTTTGATCAAGCTTTTGATCATCTGACTCGAGAGCATAAAACTCCCACAGTGCAGATGGAGGCCATTCGGCCCATCAAGCCTGCACCAACCCTCTCAAACAGCACCTTACCTAGGCCCACTCGCCCACCCTATCCCTGTAACTCAATCTAACCTGCACCTCTTTGGACACTAAGGGGAAATTTAGCATGGCCAATCCATCTAATCAGCACTTCTTTAGATGGCAAATCTGCACGACTTGGGAGTTAACTCACGCTGACACAGGGAAAAGTGCAAACTCCACACAGTTACCCAAAGCCGGAATTGAACCAAGGTGCCTGGTGCTGTGAGGCAGCAGTGCTACCCACTGTGCCACTGTGCCACCCTTACCTGTCTTGGTGTCAATTTCTTGTTTGATGTCATTCTCGTGAAGCAACTTGGGCTGTTTTACTATGTTAAAAGCTCTTCTTAAATGCAGTTTGTTGTTGTTACAGAACTGAATGATTTGTATTAACTTCACAGACACAATAGGGAGCTTTATTACCTGAAAAGGGATGTCTCTCATTGGCTGAATGGTGAGAGGTCCGTTTCTTCCTGTGTTGTCTAGTTAGCACAGGTGAAAGTGTCTCCTTCTCACAAGTTGACTTCTGTTTGTTCTGCGACATGCTTGGCAAATGCTCCCCCAACTTCACACTTAACTGTAAAAGATGCTCTTTTGGTAACTTTGATTGTGAGCAATGGCTCCGTGTTTGGTGGTGCCGTGATCGTCGGCACACGTGTGTGCGTGGTGGCAATTTTGTTTGCTGTTGGGTTTTGCTACCAGGTTGATCCTTCTGGTGAGTCAGGCTTCGAGGGTGTAGCTTAGATAGCTGTGTGCTTTTCATTGCATTGCACTTCTGGTGGTTGAGGCACTGGCCCTGCTGCCCTTGGTTTAAGTGATCTGCCTGAGGGTCGTGCTTTTGGCCCTGATATATTTGATCGAGATTACTTTGATGGTGAGCTTGTTGGCTCTGCTGTTGCTGGCTGACCTGAGGGTTTTGCTCTTCTTCATCGAGATCTGATGGAATATTAGATTCCTGACCTTGTTGATCCAAAGAATGGATCTGATGGTCAGGCTGATTTCCCGCTTGTTGATTTAAATGATCAGACGACTGATCCTGTTGAAACTGCTGCTCACTGCCTTGCAGGCAGTCAGTCGATTGTTTCTGCTGGACCTGCAGTTCTTGATCAGAATGGTTTGATTTAAAGCCAGGTTGTTTGTCCTTTGAATGGAACCATAGTTGGCCCAGATGATCTCTTTGATAGTGAAGCCACTGACCCTGCTGACACCGAAGTTCTTGGTTTGGGTATTGTACCAGACAGTCCAGACATTGGCTTTGTTGAGATGGAAGATCTTGTTGTGAGCAATGTGGCTGATGGTTGAGCCATTGGCCCTGCAGACAATGAAGCTTTTGATCTGGATGATGTGCCTGAACTCTGAACCATTCAGCTTGTGGGCAGGGCCAGTCATCACTTGGGTTATAAACTGGATCTTCAAGGTGTTGAACTGGTGAACACTGCAACTGTTGGTCTCCACATGCCTGGTGGTCAAGCCATTGGCTCTGCGTGCTCTGACACTTTGGGTCCAGATGGGTACATTGATAATTGACCCATTGACTTTGTGGATATGTCCACTCTTGGTCCAGATGCTGTGCCTGATTGTGAGTGTGTTGAAGATGCTGACATTGCTTCCCAAACATCTGCAATTCCTCCAGCTGTTCTGGCAGCCAGTTTCTCTCAGTTACGTCCACTTGGTACTTATGCCTCTGCGTAATTTTCATCTGCTCTGATGTAGCACTCTTAACAAAGCAAAGAACAAAAAAGCGTCATTTTGTTCTGTCTGAAATAAAGACCACTTTAACATAGAACGCAAAATATTCCCTACTATAATAGGTAAAGAAACATGCTTGTTTTGTTGGACCTTTTCCTTAAGTGCTGTTGCTAGATCTTTGATTTTCTTATCATCCTGGCAGGATTTCGATTTCAGGGCATCTATTTCATCCTAAGAGGGAACAAAAATCATTATTTTTACTGGATTAAAAGTATTCAAACCCAAAAAATAACATCTGCATTCTGGATATTATACAACTGATTATATATCGGTATAAATTGCACATGTTTTTAAGATAACGATAGATAGTTTTTTGAAGAATAAAGGGATTAAGGGTTATGGTGTTTGGGCCGGAAAGTGGAGCTGAGTCCACAAAAGATCAGCCATGATCTCATTGAATGGTGAAGCAGGCTCGAGGGGCCAGATGGCCGACTCCTGCTCCTAGTTCTTATGTTCTTATATAATTGCTGAAATTATAGAAATGCAACATGTAAGTATTGTATGTTTACACACTGCATCTGTAGACACTGTGTAGATAATGTACTTGTGGATACCATATACTTGGATGCTTTACCGGCAGATACTATATAATATTGTGTATGTCCATCAACATGTTGATATTACGCCTCTCACTACTGTACCTGCAAACTTCTCTCTTGCTGGTCTAAATGGTGAAATGATTGATCCTGCTGATATTGCTGCTCACTGCTTGCTCTATTGCTGTAGATACTGTACAAATATACATTGCGCATATAGTTTACATGCAGATACTGGACATGCTAATATTGTACCTATAAACAGTTTTTGCACTATTTTAAAAAATTCATTCACAGGATGTGGCAAGGCCAACTCCTTTTGCCTATCCCTAATTTCATTCTAAATTGCACATCTTCCTTCTGCAGGACTGCTTTGACTTTGTTGAATCCGGCTCGGCATTTAGCCAGTTCCATACCCCAATCGGGGTATATTCTGATTATGTTCCCCTCCCACGAACTCTTCTTGGTCTACCTGGCCCACCTCTGAATTTTTTCCTTGAACAGGAAACAGTGCAGTCACACCACCATCACCCTTGGTTGCTCGCCCGCCTTCGGCTTTCTCCTTAGTGCTCTTTGTGCACGATCAATCTCAATAGGCTAGCCAAAAACCTTCTCACCCACCAGCTTCTGCAGCATCTGTGCGACACACCTCGAAAGTGCCGACTCCAGACCCGTCGCCATCATGCCTCCAACAACACTCTCTAGTGCCTCGCAGTATGCTTGCAGCCACTTTTTTCCCCCATTACCTTTGGTTGTCTGCATGTCGGCTCTCCCTCAAAAGATTGCCATCGCCATTGGAGTATAGAGCCAAGACCTCAGGACTGCGTTCAAAGATCTGATCGTGATCTTCGGGGTGAAAAAAAGGTTTCCCTGCATGGGAGCCGTCAGGTACTCGGCTGCCTAATGCAGGGCCGCCATCTGAATTCCTATTTTTAACAAGTTGCTGTTACCAGTTAACAAACAACTGTATTTGGGAAATATAGCAATCTATCTCTTCCTAAAGAATTCCCCAGCACATAGAGACACGCACACACAGACAAACAAAGGACAACAGAAAGAGCCTCACTGCTCTATTTTTGAGGATTATAAATTAAAGGATAAGGTTCGCTGGATCTCAAAGCTGCTGATCTGGAATTCTCTCATGTGAAGACAGACCATTGGTACCAGTGCCTGTACGTTCTCATCAATGAGGCTTTGCCTTGAGGAGAATATATGTGGCTGGATCATGTCTTCTGGTCCTAGCTTTGTATGTCCAAATGAAAATCAGGTACACTAAGATGAGGGTTCTCTGGTATCCGGTTGCTAGCCAGACACAATTTCAGACAAGGTAGAGTGCGATTTAGAATAGCCTTCCTTCATTAGTGTGTTTCTGAACAAGACTGCCTTCAAAATCAGTACATTCAAAACTTATTATTTTTCTCTCTCCCGTGCAATTTCCTACAAGTTATCAGCCTTTGCCTTTTAAATATTCCCCCCAGTAAAGTTATTGCAATTCTAAACAACCAAAGAAATCTTCCCAAAGTTAAATGCGGGTCGAGTGATTTTGTGGGAAAATGATGTGCATATGTGGACATGGGTTATGTCTTTGCTGAAGAGTAACATGGAATGTTGCCTCCTAAGATAGAAGCAAAGCATTTTGTGAGCTACTGGCATGTCATTTGGAAGGTTTGTAACTTATATTGCGCTTCATGGATAACATCTGAAAGAAAGTTGATCTATTAGATCCCTGTGAGGCATGGTCAAACTTTGTTAGATTTCGAAAGGCAATGGAATTCCATCAAGGAACATATCATGGAGAGTATATCAAAGATTGCGGAAATTCAATTTGGAAATTCCTTGCTCAGTGCTCACATTCAATTGTTGGAACATGCTAAGGTGCCAAACATGGATAGGCTCCTGATCTTAACTGGGGTTAGATTCTTAGAAAGATACATTTTTTGAATCAGATATCTGATGCTTTTAAAAATCCTGGGGAAGTAGTCATTTCCAACAGCCTTGGTGACACAAATTGGACATTCTGCCATGTCACAAGGGATGGAGAACTCAATGATAACCACCTTTCCAGATCATTCAGATACATCAGTACAACAGAAGGATGAGAGACAAAAATTAAGATGAAGGCATTTTTGGCAGATCTGAAAGATGACAGAATTGGAATAATAATAATAATAGATAAATTAATACCAGAAATTCTAGGGAACGTGTTAACAAGTGTTTCAGGTGTGGCTCAAAATATCCAAAGCAGAACAGAAAGATTTACAAAGCAACGCATGACACAAACATCTGAGGAAATTGTACTGGTCACAAGAAGTCACAGTCCGGGCATGAATGTGCTCTAATTATGCTGTGCTGGATAATGGTTTTAGCTCAACAGGATGCGGAACAGATTAGTTACAATGTTATTGATATTTACTCAATAGGTATTGTCTGGGAATATGAAAATGTTACATATTTCAGCTTCAGGGATTGTGGTCACTAAAAAGACTGGTGATTCCAAGCCGAATAGCTGGAGTAAGCCACTTCAATAGTACAGATAGTGAGATACCTGTATTTGGATTTGTTTATTGTCACGTGTACCGAGGTACAGTGAAAAGTATTTTTTTGCGGGCAGTTCAACAGATCATTAAGTACATGAAAAGAAAAGGTAGTAAAAGAAAAGGTAATAAAAGAAAATACATAATAGGCCAACACAAGGTACACAATGTAACTACGTAAGCACCAGCACCGGATGAAGCAGACAGGGGTGTAATGTTAATGACGTCAGTCCATAAGAGAGTTGTTTAGGAGTCTGGTAACAGTGGGGAAGAAGCTGTTTTTGAGTCTGTTTGTGCATTTTCTCAGACTTCTGTATCTCCTGCCCGATGGAAGAAGTTGGAAGAGTGAGTAAGCCGGGTGGGAGGGGTCTTTGATTATGCTACCCGCTTTCCCCAGGCAGCGGGAGGCATAGATGGAGTCAATGGATGGGAGGCAGGTTTGTGTGATGGACTGGGCGGTGTTCACGACTCTGAGGTTCCTTGCGGTCCTGGGCCGAGCAGTTGCCATACCAGGCTGTGATGCAGCCAGATAGGATGCTTTTTATGGTGCATCTGTAAACGTTGGTAAGGGTTAATGTGGACATGCCGAATTTCCTTAGTTTCCTGAGGAAGTATAGGCGCTGTTGTGCTTTCTTGGTGATAGCGTCGGCATGGGTGATGCTTACCCCTAGGAATTTGAAACTGCTAACCATCTTCACCTCGGCCCCGTTGATGCTGACAGGGGTGTGTACAGTACTTTGCTTTCTGAATTCAATGACCAACTCTTTAGTTTTGCTGGCATTGAGGGAGAGATTGTTGTCGCTGCACCACTCCACTAGGTTCTCTATCTCCCTCCTGTATTCTGTCTGACTCATTGTTCTTCGAGATCTGGCCCACTATGGTCGTATCATCAGCAAACTTGTAGATGGGGTTGGAACCAAATTTTGCCACGCAGTCGTGTGTGTACAGGGAGTAGAGTAGGGGGCTAAGTACGCAGCCTTGCGCGGCCCCACTATTGAGGACTATTGTGGAGGAGGTGTTGTTGTTTATTCTTATTGTTTGTGGTCTATGGGTCAGAAAGTCGAGGATCCAGTTGCAGAGTGAGGAGCAGAGTGAGGTTTTGGAGCTTTGATATGAGCTTGGCTGGGATTATGGTGTTGAAGGTGGAGCTGTAGTCAATAAATAGGAGTCTGATGTAGGAGTCCTTGTTGTCGCGATGCTCTAGGGATGAGTATAGGGCCAAGGAAATGGTGTCTGCTGTGGACTGGTTGCGGTGGTACCAGGCAGCACGGTAGCAGAGTGGTTAGCACAATTGTTTCACAGCTCCAGGGTCCCGGGTTCGATTCCCGGCTTGGCTCACTGTCTGCATGGGGAGGACTTTGAATCGAGGCACTGTAGAGGATCAATTCCACCTCCTTTTGCGCCGAGCTAAGCCTGATGCAGCTCAATGTGGTGCACAGAGCATACCTCGTTACGACACGCATGAGCGGGTTCTTTCCAGAATTGGACGAAAGGTGCAAGCAGTGTCACCGGAGCCTGGCCAGTCACAGTCACATGTTCTGGTCCTGCCCCAGACTCAGAAAGTTCTGGACAGCCTTTTTCGAGGCTATGTCCACGCTGATGGGGGTCGCGATGGAGCCGTGCCTAACTGTGGAGGTCTTTGGGTGTCAGAGCATCCAGAGCTCTGGACACAGAAGGGGGCAGACACCCTGGCCTTTACCTCAGTGATCGCCAGGCAGAGACCTGCTAGGCTGGAATTCGGCAACGCCACCCAGGGCCTCTGAGTGGCTCTCATACTTGACCGAGTTCCTCCGAACTCGTTATCGGTTTGCACCATTTCAGAAATATCTTTGCGAGTTTTGTGGCAGGTACCCACTTCTCACTTGAAGAATATTTGCTTGTTAAAGCTCTTTCTCTTTGCCCAAAACCTCTTGGTTTTGATTTCTGTTCAAGGGCAGTACGGTAGCACGGTGGTTAGCACTGCTGCTTCACAGTGCCAGGGACCCAAGTTGGATTCCCGCTTGTGTCACTATCTGTGTGCAGTCTGCACGTTCTCCCCGTGTCTGTGTGGGTTTCCTCCGGGTGCTTCGGTTTCCTCCCACAGTCCAAAGGTGTGCCCATTGGGTGGATTGGCCATGCTAAATTGCCCTTTTGTGTCCAAAATTGCCCTTAGTGTTGGGTGGGGTTACTGGGCTATGGGGATAGGGTGGAGGTGTGGGCTTGGGCTGAGTGCTCTTTCCACGAGCCAGTGCAGACTCGATGGGCCAAATGGTCTCCTTCTGCACTGTAAATTCTATGATTCTATGCGAATTGCAGTGGATCAAGGTGTTCTGGGAGTATGTAGGTGATGCGCTTCATGGCCAACCTCCCGAAGCACTTCATTACAACTGAAATCAGGGCCACCGGATGGTAGCACCAGTATGATAAAGAACAAAGAAAATTACAGCACAGGAACAGGCCCTTCGGCCCTCCTAGCCTGCACCGATCCAGATCCTTTATCTAAACCTGTCTCCTATTTTCCAAGGTCTACTTCCCTCTGTTCCCGCCCATTCATATACCTGTCTAGATGCCTCTTAAATGATGCTATCAAAGAACAAAGAAAATTACAGAAGATGGTGATCTTCTTGAAGTAGGTGGGGACCTCAGAGTTGAGTAGGGACAGGTTAAAGATGTCCACGAAAACATCTGCCAGCTGGTCCGCGCAGGCTTTGAGTGCACAGCCAGGGATCCTGTCCGGGCCCGTCGCCTTCCGAGGGTTCACTTTCAGGAAGGCCAATCTGACTTCTATACTGCTGAGTAAGCCTTCCATGAAAAATACACAAGTAAAACTGGACATCGAACATAAATCATGCCTTTTGAAAGTCAGTAGACTTGCAATTTACCCGATTAAGACATCATTGCATCCGTCTGACATTTCGAACTAGAATGCTAAAGATGTGTAAATGGCATTAGGCAATAGAAGTTTGAGGGGAAAAAGCCAATTGTTTTACAGTCAAAGTTTGCGCATCCCCTTGTCACAGATTAAAGATCCAACTAGAGGATGCAGGGGTGGTTGGTGATGAATACACAGAGCTGATTGAAGAGATCGGGAGATAGTGCTGCCATAGTATTTTCACTGGACTGGTAATCCGTCAAATGGTCACATGTGTTCGGTCACTTGAGGAGTCCTTGGGGTTGCAAGACAAGTGATGTTGAAGGAGGAGATAAGGGAGGGAATGGTGTTGGAGGTCTACAAGGAGCTGATGGATTGAGAGGGAACCCCAGTGGGGGATATAAATCGGACGTGGGAGGAGGAGCTGGTTATGGGGGTGGAGGCTGGGACGTGGGCTGAGACCCTGTGGAGGGTGAATGTGTCCTCGTTGTGTGTGAGGTTAAGCCTCATACAGTTTAAAGTACTTCACAGAGCACATACGACGGTAGCACGGATGAGTAGGTTTTTAGAGGGGAGTGAGGATAGGTGTGGACAGTGCACGGGGAGGCCCGTGAATCATGTCCACATGTTTTGGGCATAACCGAAGCTGAAGGGCTTCTGGCAGGGGTTTAACATAGAACATACAGTGGAGAAAGAGGCCATTTAGCCATTGAGTCTGCACCGACCCACTTAAGCCCTCACTTCCACCCTATCCCCGTAACCCAATAACCCCTCCTAACCTTTTTGGACTCTAAGGGCAATTTAGCATGGCCAATCCACCTAACCTGCACCTCTTTGGATTGTGGGAGGAAACCGAAGCACCCGGAGGAAACCCACGCAGACATGGGGAGAACGTGCATACTCCGCACAGACAGTGACCCAAGCCAGGAATCGAATCTGGGATCCTGGTGCTGTGAAGCCACAGTGCTAACCACTATGCTACCGCACTGCCCTAATAGTAATAACCTTTTATTGTCACAAGTATGAAATTGTGATAAGCCCCTAGTCGCCACATTCCAGCGCCTGTTCGGGTAAGCTGGTACGGGAATTGAACCCGCGCTGCTGGCTTTGTTCTGCAGCACAAACCAGCTGTCTAGTCCACTGAGCTAAACTAGGGTTTGCGGACATAATGTCCGAGATATGGGGGTAAAGATAGCGTCGAGTCCGGAGGTAGCGATATTCAGGGTGTGGAAGATCCAGGAGTCCGGGGGTCGGGGGGGGGGGGGGGGGGGGGGGGGGTAGGGGAAGAGGGGCTGATGGTTTGGCCTTTGCCTCCCTGTTAGCCGGCGATGGATCTTACTTGGATGGAGGGACTCGGAGACACTGAAAGCAGGAGTGTGGGTGAGTGACCTGGCCATTAAGTGGCCACTTAAGGGTCTTGATAAGTAAAAGGACAGGTTTCCCTCTCGAGCCTTAGCCAAACAGACATATTTTTGTTTACCTTTCTGGCAAACTATGTTTGGATGTAGGCATATATGATGTTGACTATGCCTCCTTCAATTGTTAGCCACAAGATAATGTGGTGCTCCAACGTTGATACTGGTGATTCAATTGACTGTATTGTTATGGACCAGGGTTTATAAAACTCCAAAGTATATCATGGAGTTCACCTGACCTACAACTGTTTAATGATTTTGGTTACGATGAGCACAAGGCCTGCCTTTCAGGTGTTCTTCACCAGAGTTCTTAGATGCTTTTAATCAAAAAACAAGCTTTATTCTACAAATTTAGTTAACATTTGTATAAACACACAAAATAAGAATTATCAATTACACACATAATTACACAGCTGCAGTAATCTATGTATAACCCTTAATAAACTCCCCCTAACTGTTCCAATTTAATAACAAAATCCAAGTAAAACCAGCAACCCCTTTTCAAAAGTGTGGCCCACCACACGGCATTCTTACTGGTATAAGACTTGTTAGTGTACTCTGTTCCTCTTTTCAAACAGCAACTTCCTTCCAGAAAGCAATTATCTCTTTTAAGTTATCAAGCAGTCTGCAAACAGCTTTTAAAATGAAGATAGAGAGACACTTCTTTCAACCTGTGCAGTTCAAAACCAGTCCAAACTCAAAATGAAAGTAAAACTCACAGGGCCACAGCCCAGCTCCACCCACACAATGACATCACTGAAGCCATGTGATAAGACAAAAACATTTCTTAAAGGGACACTACCATGACAGTATCAATGGTTGTTCAAATAGAAGCCTATGCTATGCTCAAAGCAGTCTTCAATGCTTTTCCATGCCAGTAGAAGCTGTAATTAGTGTCTTGAATTGAACCTATGTTGAGTAATATGTTTTTTTGTAGAGCAGCAATGTGAACACCAAGCTTTTGTAGCTCATGGTCAATTTGGGCTACCCAGAGTACATTTGCATTGGAGTGTCGGTCATTGTTCATGTCAGGGTGCATGGTCCTCAATTTCCAGCTTCCAAGTTGTAAGGTTGCATTTGTTTATTGTACCAGGGGGCATGGTTCCAGGAGATGTAGATTTACCCAGTATCTATAGTCCGCTCTCTACCGCATGGCGTGAGAAAGGAAAGCGTATATGTCTGGGGACTAGCCTGTTGCAGGAATTGCTTGAAGGTGCAAATTTGAGGAAAATACCACGTATTCCACTTCAGATTCTGCCAAGATTCCTAGCTTAGCCGTTAGCTCTTGATGTTGTAGTTAATGTTGAAGGGCACCAACATGCAAGGCCCTGATCACCACTGATGTAGGTGTGATCCATCGGGTATGTGAAGGGATCAGTTCCAGGTCACTGCTTTCTGACTCCTAGTTGCCACCTCCATCCTACAAACCCTTGCTGTTCCAGATGCCCTGATAATTGATGCCCTTTTCAAACTTATCCCGGCTCTTTTCAGTTTACCCATGCTTTTTGTTTATTGTGATGTCACTATAATGTCACTCGTTGATTTCTCAATTTGATTTGGTTCCTGACATCCTGGTTCAGCCAGCTCTGTGCTCTAACCTTGCTCTTTCCCTCTTATCCTTCTTGCACTGTTGGTGGAATTTCTCACAACCAAAATCAAAAATCCCCAGTTGTTCATAACAAAACCTCTAATGCAATGACAATCTGTGCTAGTTATTTCATTCACAAGGAATTTGTCTTATAATTTATGATTGCCATAAACTGTATTTGACAATGGAGCACAGTGTCCCTTTGCTTGCTGTATTTCTGTTGCTGCTCCTTGTTACTTACTTTCAGCTTTATCTCTACTGAATCAAGCTTTTTTTTCTCCAACTGAAATGCTCCTTTCATTGCCTCCAGCTGTTCTTTCAAGAACATCCATCGGTATTCCGATCTCTCCAGCTTGAAAGAAAGGAAGAACTTGCATTTATATCGAGCTTTCCATGATGTCAGCAAGTGTTTTACAACCAATTAATTAGTTCATAATTTGCAAAGTGCAATCACTGTTTGTAATGTATGAAACATGGCAGCTGATTTGCACACATTAAATTCCTGCAAACAGCATTTTATGTTAGCATTATCAAACAGAATATGACCATGAACCACAACTCTGGCATAGAACCAGAGTCATAGGCTGATTTTCTTCTGGATTTCCTGCTGGTGGTGACCCCCCGCTCATGGTTCCTTGGCAGTGAAGGCTCTGCACAATTGACATCTGCAGGACCAGAAGATCCCGCCACCAGCCAATGGCGGCCACCTGTGTTGCCACAAAATATAAATAGTATTTTAAAAGAGAAAACAAAGGAAAGTATTCAGAGAGATTTAGGAAAGGAAAGAAACAAAGGCTCACCTGAAAATGACATACAAGGAGTCAGCACTGAGGAGAGATAATGACTCGGATCTTTGTTCCTCGTGTAGGTGTCCAGATCCGGCAGATTTCCTCGTTCCCCGTGCCTGCCTCGGGAAACAATACCCTGATTACCAGGATCTATGTCTAGGGTGCCAAGATGGTGGAGAAGGGAGGGTCGGTTATGTGCTGGAGAAAGGCCTGCTGCCCTCAAAAACAGTTTGGAGGCAGCCACATTGATTCCTGAATGTTAAGGCAGGTATTTGGAAGGACCGCCTCGGTGCTCTAGACTTCATCTCAATTGTATGGTTGAAAATGCTGCCCTCTAAACTTCCACCCTACATACCCTCATCAACCCACTTCCAATGCCCATCCATGCCAACTAATTTGAACCCATCCAGAAGGCATTTGATAAGGTTCCACATCAAAGGTCATTGTACAAAATAAAAGTGTAGGGGGTAACATACTGACATGGATTGAAGATTAGCTTGCTAACAGGAAACAGAATTAGCATTAATGGGCCTTTTTCTAGTTGGCAAGATGTGACAAGTGGTGTGCCAGAGGGATCAGTGCTGCGGCCTCAATTTTTTACAGTTTATATAAATGACTTGCATGAAGGCACTCAAGGTCTGGTTGTTAAATTTGCTGATGACACAAAGCTACGTAGGAAAATAAATTGTGAAGAGGACATAAGGAGGTTACAAAAGGACACAGATAGGTTAAGTGAGTGGGCAAAAATCTAGCAAATGGAGTGTAATGTAGGCAAATGTGAAATTGTCCATTTTGCAAGGGAGAATTAAAAAGCTTACTACCTAAATGGTGAGATTTTGCAAAGCTCTGAGGTGCAGAGGGATCTGGGCATCCTAGTGCATGAATCACAAAAGGCTAGTATACAGGTACAGCAAGTAATTAGGAAAGCTTAGAGAATGTTTTTGTTTATTGTGAGTGAAATTTACAAGTTTTGGGACTTTGGGAGGAAACCGGAGGGCCTGGAGGAAACCCACGCAGACACTGGGAGAACACGTGGCTCCACACAAGTCGGGAATCGAACCTGGGTCCCTGGTGCTGTGAAGCAATAGTGCTAACTACTGTGTTGCCGTGCAAATGGAAGGGAGGGAAGAACTCTGGGAAATTACAATCACCAGCGACATGATCCTAAGTAAAGTGTTGGACCTGCAGGCTGAGTCCTAAAGGTCTTCATCCTCGGGCCTTAAGTAGTGTGTGGTAAGATAGTTGTTGCATTGGTTTTAATCTTCCAAAATTAGAAAAAGTGCAGTCAGATTAGAAGATAGCAAATGCAATTTTATTGTTCAAAAGGGGAGGGAGACAGAAAGTAGGCAACTACAGGCTAGTTAGCTTAACACCTATTGTCGGGAAAGTGTTAGAAGTTATTATTAAAGAAACTATGTCTTGGTACTTGGATAAATTCAAGGTAATCAGGTAGAGTCGACATGGTTCTGGAAAAGGGAAATCATGTTTAAAAAACCGATTGGAATTCTTTGAGGAAGTATCCTGTACTATGGATAAAGGTAAACCAATGGATGTACTGAAATAGATTTTTTAAAAGGCGATGGGGCATCAAAAATTATTGCAGAAAATAAAATCTCATGGTATTGTGGAAACAAATTGGAACGGATATAATATTGGCTAGCTAACAGGAAGCAGAGAGTACGCAGAAACGGACCTTATACAGGTTGTCAAAATGTAACGGGTTGTGTGCCACAGGGATCAGTGCCGAGACATAAACTGTTTACAATTTATAACAATGACTTGGATGAAGGGATGGTTACCAAATCTGCTGATTACGCAAAGATAGGTAGAAAAGTAAGTTATGAAGAGGATACAAGAAGTCCACAAACGGAAACAGATAGGTTAGGTGAGTAGGTGAAGATCTGGAAAATGGAGGATAATGTGAGAAAATGTGAAATTGTCCATTTTGGCAGGTAAAGTAAAAGGGAAGCATATTGTTTAAATGGCTAGAAATTGTGAGAAGCAGAGGGACCTGAGTGCCTTAGTGCATGAATTAAAAAGGCTAGTATGCAGGTACAGCAAGTAATTAGGAAAGCTAATAGAATTTGTAGTTTATTTGGAGAAGAATTGAATACGAGGAACAGAAGGTGAGATGCAGATTTGAGGTCATCAGATCCATCATGATCTTATTAAATGGCGGAGCAGACCGGAGGACAGCACGGTAGCTCAGGGAGTGCTTCGGCAATGGATGTGGTTATAGTTAGTCTTGGTTGAGGTGGTCCCACAGTCAAGTAACTAGTGGATGCTTATGAAGTATAACAACATAAGAACAGAAGAACTAGGAGCAGGAGTATGCCATCCGGCCCTTCAAGCCTGCTCCGCCATTCAATGAGATCATGGCTGATCTTTTGTGGACTCAGCTCCATTTTCCCGCCCAAACACCATAACCCTTAATCCCTTTATTCTTCAAAAAACTATCTATATTTATCTTGAAAATATTTAATGCAGGAGCCTCAACTGCTTCACTGGGCAGGGAATTCCATAGATTCACAACCCTTTGGGTGAAGATCTTCCTCCTAAATTAAGTCCTAAATCTACTTCCCTTTATTTTGAGGCTATGGCCCCCGTGTTCTGCTTTCACTCGCCAGTGGAATCAACCTGCCCGCATCTATCCTATCTATTCCCTTCATAATTTTATATGTTTAGACCCCCCGCATCCTTCAAAATTCCAACGAGTACAGTGCCAGTCTACTCAACCTCTCCTCGTAATCCAACCCCTTCAGCTCTGGGATTAACCTAGTGAATCTACTCTGCAAATCCTCCCAGCATCAGTACGTCCTTTCTCAGGTAAGGAGGCCAAAACTGAACACGATACTCAGGGTGTGACCTCACTAACACCTTATACAATTGCAGCATAACCTCCCCAGTCTTAAACTCCACCCCTCTAGCAATGAAGGACAAAATTCCATTTGCCTTCTTAATCACCTGTTGCACCTGTAAACCAGCTTTTTGCGACTCATGCACTAGCACACCCAGGTCTCTCTGCACAGCGGCATGCTTTAATATTTTATCATTTAAATAATAATCCCTTTTGCTGTTATTCCTATCAAAATGGATAACCTCACATTTCTCAACATCGTATTCCATCTGCCAGACCCTAGCCCATTCACTCAACCTATCCAAATCTCTCTGCAGACTTCCAGTATCCTCTGCATTTTTTGCTTTACACTCATCTTAGTGTCATCTGCAAATTTGGGCACATTGCACTTGGTCCCCAACTCCAAACCAGCTATGTCCCAACACTGATCCCTGAGGGACACCACTAGCTACTGATTGCCAACCAGAAAAACACCCATTAATCCCCACTCTTAGATGAGTTAGTGGAATCAAACCCCAAGGTCTACAAGAGGAAAGATTGTTCAGCAAAGACCAATTGTGAAATTATATTGCAATTAGCATCAGCCTTTAGCCTGTAATAGAGGTGCAAAGTTGATTAATACATGAGGATTGGATGATGTCAAAGAGAAGGCGCTGTATCAGCAACTTTATATGGTTGTGCACAATTAGGCCACTTAACCAGTTGACAGTTATTTTAATACAGAGAAGGCCTTTCCTAATCCCCATTCATATTATTTTTCCTCATAGGTTCTGTTAGATGTTATAATTGACTCAGCATTAGTTTGTGACAAAAATTCCGTATCCTAAAACCTATTGGGTCAACATCAAAAAATCCCTTCCAACTTGATGCTCATGCCTTCATTTAATGGCGAGTTGGGAACAGAGGGGAGCATTTTCCAGCCCATCCCTCTGGTGGGATTTTTCCCATCTCACTGAAGTTGACCCCTGTCGCCAGTTGACCAATGGCAACATGGGCAAGAAATGTAGATTGACACTGACTTTGATGGGACCGGATGATACCATCGGCAGTCGATGTCAAACTGCTTCTACCACGTGAAAACTCGCTGTGGTGGGGTTGAGGATTTCACCGATAGGCTCAGAACAATACAATACAATAATAGGGTATATTAAATACAATAGGGTATGATAATGAAATCCTTTTGAATATTGATGGAGAGCACCAGTTCCCATGTCACCAGCCTGTACTCGGTAAATTCCCCTGGATATAATTCACGGTAATGGAGAGAACACAAAAGGCTCTAAATAGAAAATTACAGTGTTTTTAAAAAATCAATAAGGGCATGGAACCTGATGTACAATCAAGTGTACCATGTGATTCCCATTCTTTCCCAATTTAAAGCTGCTCACTAACCAGCTGTTTGAGAGAGTCAGCTGATTGAAGGACTCGCTTGTTCTCCTGCAGAAGCAGAGATTCTCTTGCTCGAAGTCTGGAGGAAAGATAAAAAATATCAATGCTTAGACCAGTAGTATATAATATTGTTTATAATTCTGTTATGTTTCAAGAGGTTTTGCTTTTACTTCACAGTGGAGACAAAGTATGACCAAGTTCCCACACCATAGGTCACTTAACCAGTTGTCAGAGTTTATTTACAGAGGTCAAAGAGAAAATGCTGGAAAATCTCAGCAGGTCTGGCAGCATCTGTAGGGAGAGAAAGGAGCTAACGTTTTGAGTCCAGATGACTCTTTGTCAAAGCTCCAGACCACTTGGAATGTGCTTTGACAGCTTTGGCAAAGAGTCATCTGGACTCGAAACGTTAGCTCCTTTCTCTCCCTACAGATGCTGCCAGACCTGCTGAGATTGTCCAGCATTTTCTCTTTGGTTTCAGATTCCAGCATCTGCAGTAATTTGCTTTTATTTACAGAGGTGTTGTTTGCTCACAGTGTAAGATGGAAGAGAGGGAAAATCTCCCAAGTGCTTCCATTTTATATATGTATATACAGTATGAGAGTCCATTAGGTGGACGTTGGTTCCACTTCAGCAGAATCCGTCATTCAGGAATCTTTGTTCCCACACTCTCGATAGTCTGTTCACCACTTGGCTCAGGCACATCATCTGATAAAGTTGGTTCTTCTTCAGCTTCTACAGATACTGTTGGTTCAACTGGTGTAGAATCTGAATTGGACTCTGTCATAATCATAGGTCCAGGGATTTACCAATCTTGAATGTCTGATGTTGGCCTTTCAGATACCGACTCTGCAAATTGTCTTTTTGAAGTGAGGATTTGATCAGTGTGTCTCCTCCAAACTAAGATATGAAATTCTCCACCTCTTCAACCACTTCACCCAAAGCAAAGAGTACATATTGATTTTGTGGGACCGGTTGAAGGATATTGTAGAATCCAAAGAAGAGACACAGGAATGCATAGTGGGATAAAATGAACTCAGATTTATTTAGGTACACACAACTAACTCTCCTCGCCCTGAAGTGTCACCCTCCTCAACCTGTACCCAGGTTTTTATACAGTGATATGTTTCCTGTCCTGGTGGATGCACATTCCAAATGGCCCAAAATAATGAGAATGAAATTGACGACTGCAGAAAAGACAATTGAACGATTGGACAAAGTATTTGTTTGGTTTGGCAAACCGGAAAAACTAGTTCGTGATAATGGGACTCAGTTCATGTCAAAGGAATTTGTGAACTTCCTAGGGAACAATGGCATACAACATATATAAACTCCGACTGATCACCCTTCCACAAACGGATTGGTGGAGAGGTCGGTTCAATTATTGAAGAATGCCATCGAAGCACCAAAGGACGAAGGACCATTAGCGAAGAGAGTGAACGTTTCTCATTTCCTATCGAAACACTGCCCATCCACCCGCAATATTGTTTTTCAAACAAAAGTTGACAATCAAGTTTGAGTTGCTCTTACCGTCTGACATTTCTACCATTGTCGAGCGACAACAACAAAACCAAGTTACTCATAGAATCATAGAATTTACATTTACAGTGCAGAAGGAGACCATTCAGCCCATTGAGTCTGCACTAACCCTTGGGAAGAGCACCTCACCCAAGCTCATATCCCCCCCCCCCCCCCCCCCCCCCCCCCCCCCCCCCCCCCATCCCCGTAACCCAGTAACCCCACCTATCCTTTTTGGACACAAAGGGCAATTTAGCACGGCCAATCCCCCCAATGGGCACATCTTTGGACTGTGGGAGGAAATGGGAGCACCCGGAGGAACCCACACAGACATCGAGAGAACGTGCAGACTCCACACAGATAGTGACCCAAGCGGGAATCCAAACCCGGGTCCCTGGCGCTGTGAAACAACAGTGCTAACCACTGTGCTACCATGTTGCCCTTGAACAGATATTGCAACTAAGAGGTTTTGGGCAAAGAGAAAGAGCTTTAACAAGAAAATGTTCTTCAAGTGAGAAGTGGGTACCTCCCACAATATTTGCAAAGATATTTCTGAAATGGTGCAAACCAATAACGAGAGAGTTTGGAGGAACTCGGTCAAGTATGAGAGCCACTCTGAGGCCCTGGGTGGCGTTGCCGAATTCCAGCCTAGCAGGTCTCTGCCTGGCGATCACTGAGGTAAAGGCCAGGGTGTCTGCCCCCTTCTGTGTCCAGAGCTCTGGATGCTCTGACACCCAAAGACCTCCACAGTTAGGCACGGCTTCATCGCGACCCCCATCAGCGTGGACATAGCCTCGAAAAAGGCTGTCCAGAACTTTCTGAGTCTGGGGCAGGACCAGAACATGTGACTGTGACTGGCCAGGCTCCGGTGACACTGCTTGCACCTTTCCTCCAATTGTGGAAAGAACCCGCTCATGCGTGTCGTAATGAGGTATGCTCTGTGCACCACATTGAGCTGCATCAGGCTTAGCTCGGCGCAAAAGGAGGTGGAATTGATCCTCTGCAGTGCCTCGATTCAGAATCCTCCCCCTATCTCCATGCCCAGCTACTCCTCCCATTTCTGTCCGGTCTCGTCCAGCGGGGTCATGACCTTTTCCATGAGTTTTACATAGATGTTGCCACGTTTGTTCTCCCCTAACCAGTCTAGCCATACCATTGTGTCCAGACATGGGTGTCCGGGTCTCTGGGGGAACGTTTTTCTCTCTTTGCGGAGAAAGCCACGCAGCTGCAGGTACCTGAGCTCTTTTCCTTTTGTGAGTTGGAGCCTCTTTGAAAGTTCCTCCAAGGTTGCCAGTCTATCGTCCAGGTACATGTACATGTACTAGGGGCTGGTTAGCTCCCTGGGCTAAATCGCTGGCTTTTAAAGCAGACCAAGCAGGCCAGCAGCATGGTTCAATTCCCATACCAGCCTCCCCGGACAGGCGCCGGAATGTGGCGACTAGGGGCTTTTCACAGTAACTTAATTGAAGCCTACTCGTGACAATAAGCCATTTTCATTTCATTTCACTCTCAGTCCCGCTTTGTCCTCTCTCCATGTCCCAAATGCGGCTTCTATCCTCGCTGAGGTGAACCGATGATTGTTGCAGATGGGGGCCTCAATAGACATCTGCCAAGCTTGAAATGGGGCATGAACTTGTACCATGTCCTTAATGTGGCCACGACCACTGGGCTCCAGGAGTGTGTGAAATGGTCTAGCTTATCCTAGGGACTCTTCCTCCCAAAGGCCTTAACTTGTAGGCCCCGGTGAAGAAGGATTTGGGGATGAAGATTTGAGTGATCCGAACACGAAGAGGAACCTGGGCAGCATGCTAATTTGGACCGTCTGCACCCTTTCCGGCAGCAAAAGAGGGAGTGAGTCCCATCTTTGCAGGTACCTCTTCACATCCTCTAGCAGGCTGGAGTGGTTCTATTTGTAGAGGCTTATCCAGAAGTGGGCCACTTGGATCCCCAAGTACCTGAATTTGGTTTGGGTCATCGTAAACGTGAGTTCTTCCAGCTCTGCTCCTACCTGTCGGAGGTTCGCCGGGAGGATTTCGCTCTTTTCCAGGTTGCATTGTAATCTGAGAAGGGGCCGAACTCCCAGGACTGGATTCATCGAGGTGGAGTGCGGTCACGGGCGAGGAAGTGAGACCCCGCTGAATTGCAGTTCCCTATGACACATGTGTCGAGACCCCTCTCTGACCCCTCACTCTCCACCACCAACACCGCACCCCTCCCCCTACCCTGGCCAGCGGTTTAATAATGCATGTTGTCTTGTGTCTTGCAGGACCTGCAGGAGACAGGGCGGGTCATCTGGCGCCCTCAGGTCCCAGCCAGAGCCAGTGCCCCCTGGTCAGCTGAGCAGTGACGAGGAAAGCAGCTCGGACACCAGTCCTCCACCCGAGACTCAGGACACCCCGGACATCGGGTCGGAGGTTGACAGTAATTTTCCATCACAGCTTTCTCCAACACCCTCCACCAGAGACACTCACCTGGGTTGGACACTTTAATGAAGAGGCTCCTGGGACACTCTCTGGTATGCACCACACAGTCGATCAGGTGCAGCAGGTGGAGGTAGGAGCAGCCGAGGTGCCGGATGATCGGAGGGCAGGCCGACCCCAAAAACTAGCTGCTGTCAGATGGGCCCCAGGCATCTGGAATATTCAGCCCCAGTCACAGTGCGGATGCAACCTGAGAGCCAGGGACTACATGAGGGAATGTCAGCACCTGCGGGCATAGGTGGAGGAGTCCAACCGCGTGCAGGAGGAGGTGCTGATCATGCATGCCACCCAGGCCAACACCGCATGGGTGGCATCCGTGGTGGAGGCATTGGGGGGACAGGTTTGGCTATGCGTCAGCGTGTCCAAGGCCTGGGGCATTCTGTGAAGGCGGTGGTCGAGGCCTAGGACAGGCTGCGCTCTCCCAAGCAGCTATGTGCCAGAGCCCACCTGGACATTGCAGCGGCGCTCCTCAGCATGGCCCAGTCATAGCAGCCATGGCTGGGAACATTGGGGGCATTAGCGTGCGTGGTGCAGACTCTGAGTGAGGTGGCCCCAGTCGCAGAAGACGATGGCTCAGTCACTGGCTAATGAGACACAGACCCAGAGGGTGTTGGCACAGTCGCCACTTGATGTGGCACAACCCTAGACGGAGATGGTCCACTCCCTGTGCTCTATAGCCATAAGCATGCAGGCCCTGGCCGAGACCAGAGCAGGCCTCCAGGACTGGTCGCGCTAAGAGGCGAGGGAGCCTCAGGGGATGGCTTCGCTTGCACCCCTGTCCCATGGAGTAGCCTGGGGGACATCGGGAACCCAGGTGGAGGAGGAGGTGATGGAGCCTGTGCCAGTGACCTGGTCAGGATCTCACAGAACCTGGTGCACAGGTGCATCCGTGCTGTCAGGGTGGTCCTATATGCCCAGGCAGATCAATACATCCATTTCGATGTGGACCGAGCCCATCAGGATGCCCGGGCAGCAGGGTTTGCCATCATCGGCGGGATGCCCTGGGTCCAGGGGGCGATTGACGGGTTGCATGACACCCTACGGGCACCTAGTGATAACAGGCCGTTCTACACAAACTGAAAGGAGTTCCACTCAGTGAACGTTCAGCTGGTCTGTGACCATCAGCTGTGCATCGTACACCTATGCGCCTGATACCCAGGCAGTGTGCACGATTCCTTCATTCTGGCACACTCGGCGATTCCTGACATGTTCGAGAGGCTCCCCCCCCACCCCCACGCCCCTCCACCCCGACTGAGGGTTGACTCTTGGGTGATAGGGGTTACCCGCTGCGGCCATGGCTCTTGACACCTATCTGGAGGCCACAGACGGACATGGAGACCCGCTACAATGACGGCCATGCAGCAACTAGGAGTATGATCAATTGGTGCTTCGGTCTCCTGAAGATGCGGTTCAGGTGCCGAGAACTTTCTGGAGATGCCCTCCAGAATGATGCTGAGAGGATCGCCCACATCGTGGCGGCCTGCTGCATCCTTCACAACATCTCACAGCAGAGGGATGATGGCTGGAGCAGGAGGCTGAGGAGGAAGGGCAGGCCTTGTCCGACAAGGAGGATGCAGGGGTGGTGGAGGATGGGCAGGACATGGGGCCTAGGCAGGCAAAGAAGGCTGCACGATGTGTGCGCCAGGGCCAATAGCACGGGAAGCTCTGATCTCTTCCAGGTTCACCGGCTAAGGAGGGGGTGGAGGGGCGGATAGGTCAGGGACATGGATACCACAGCCCAATTCCACAACACCTCACTTCCCAGCCCGCCATCCCCCCCCCCCCCCCCCCCCCGCCTGCACCCCCTCCGTGATTCATACCTGCAGCACTATGTGATGGGGGCCCTGGGTTGGCAGCAACAACGGGTCTGGTCCATGGGATGGAAGGTGATCACAACCGACTCTGCAATGAGCCCTGGTGCTCCGCATCGTATGACAACATCTGACCCATGGCCACGGTTGCATTGTCCACCTGGGTGGTCCCTGCATGCGGGCTGGCCAATCCAGCGCACGGTCGTACAGAATCTCTGGGGGTGGCGGTGGTGGGGGCGGGAGGGGGAAGGATGGGGGGGGGGGGGGGGGGGGAGTATGGGCCACCCACAGGGCCTGCACCATTTCCGCCCCTCTGACAGTGCCGCCCCCGATTCCAACAGAAAAGTGTATTCGCGGCCGATCTCGACGTAATTTCGGAGTTGGTGATCGGGGAGAGAATCCCGCCCTCTATGCTCATCCACGTGCATGAGTACGGCCTCAACCGGGACCTTGGATTCATGTCGCATTACATTCACCCCCACACCATCTGGCCTGGGCTTGCAAAAAATCCTACCAACTGTCCCTGCCTTAATACAATTCACACCTTTTCTACACTGTGGTTACTCGCTCTCTCCCAGTTGCTCCATCTGGACCTGTAAAGACTTAATTACTTGCAAAGACTTGCATACAAAGTATCATCTTGCATCATTGAATTTTTCTATGCAAGTGTTTGTGGAACCCACCTCTTAATTCACCTGAGAAAGGAGCTGTGCTCCGAAAGCTAGTGATTTGAAACAAACTTGTTGGACTTTAAGCTGGTGTTGTAAGATTTTGAATTTCAAGATGGTGGCAGTCATGGGGTTGGAAGGTTCTGCCTAAGGAGTCTTGGTGAGTTCCTGCAGTCCATCTTGTAGATGGTACATACTGCTGCTACTGTGCGTTGATGGTGGAGAGAGTGAATGTTTGTCAAAGGGGTTATAATTAAGCTGCTTGCTTTTCCTGGATGATGTCGAGCTTCTTGAGTCTTCATCCAGGCAGGCAGGGAGTATTCCATCACACTCCTGACTTGTGCCTTATATGTGTGTAGTGAATGTGATTCACACCGGATTATAACCTGTATATACATGTGTCTATATTGTAAGTGCAGTTGCACTATCTGACCTCCAGGGGGAGTAGCTCTGGGAATGCTTGAGAGTTATACGGGGCTTCTCCCTTGGCTCCGCCCAGGGCTCCTCCCCCAGGAGCTGCTGTATAAAGATCAGTGCCACAGGGTCAGCCGGCCAGTTCACCGAAAGTTCAACGGCTAACAAGCTGGCTCTGTTGTAAGTATATTAAAACCGCTATTCTAATCCTACAAGCACGTGTCCGTAGAATTGTTGGTTCCAACAATGTGGTGGACAGGCTTTGTGGAGTCAGGAGGTGAGTTACGGATTACTAGCCTCTGACCTGCCCTTGTAGTTACAGTATTTATATGGTTACACTAGTTTAGCTTTGAGTCAATGGTAACACCCAGGCTGTGGATAGGGATGGCACGGTGGCACAATGGTTAGCACTGCTGCCTCACAGCACCAGGGACCAGGTTAAATCCCAACCGTGGGTTACTTTCTGGAGTTTGTACATTCTCCCCTTGTCTGCGTGGGTTTCCTCTGGCTGTTTTGATTTCCTCCCACAATCCAAAGATGTGCAGGTAAGTGGTTGGCCATGCTAAATTGCCCCTCAGTGTCCAATGATGTACAAGTTTGGTTATGGGGTTACGGGGATAGGGGAGAGTGGGCATGGGTAGAGTGCTCATTTGAATGGACAGTGCAGTCTCAATGGGCCGAATGGTCTCCTTCTGCACTGGACGTGTTCTATGGTTGGTAGGGGTTCAGTGATGGTAATGCCATTGAATGTCAAGGTAAGATGATTTGATTCCATCTTATTGGAGATGGTCATTGCCCGGCATTTGTGTGGCATGAACCCTTCACTAGTACCACCTCTTCCGTGTAAATTCTCAAGATTATAGGTAAAGGTAGAGATAAAGGTATAGGCGCTGGTTTAGCTCACTCAGCTAAATCGCTGGCTTTTAAAGCAGACCAAGCAGGCCAGCAGCACGGTTCAATTCCAGCCAGCCTCCCAGAACAGGCGCCGGAATGTGGCGACTAGGGGCTTTTCACAGTAACTTCATTGAAGCCTACTCGTGACAATAAGCGATTTTCATTTTCATTTCATTTCAGATGACCATCGGCTGCTTTCCTCTTTGAAGGGGAGAGCTGACTGGTGATGATATAACCTGAGGGTTACCACACCTCAGGCGAGGGGCAAGGTTGAGAAGGCGGGGTCTTCATGAATAACCTCAGCCCGTACGGGAATTGAACCTGGGCAGCTGCATCACAAACCAGCTGTCTAGCCAACTAAACTTTCTTGATATGTTCTTGAGCTTCTGCTGATATAAATTTTCAGAGATGAGAAATACACTGGCTCCTCCTCCTACTTCCATTTCAATTTTGTTCGAATTCAGTTTTGGATGGACACAAAATCTCTGTATCGCCGAGGATTGATAAAACATCGTGCCTTCCCTGGAATTTTCACTGACGTCAGTCATACTGCAGACGCTTTTTGTGAATTTGGGTGCAGTCTTATTTTTGCCCATCTTCGAGGTTTGAGGATTTTATCTAGCCCAGCCTGCCTTTGTTATGTGACCTTTCTTGGCCCAATTTAGAACAATTTTTTTCTCAACACCAAGAATCCAGTGGAGAATGCCCCAGCTGGGCACACCTATGGCATCCTTGCATGTTGAGAGTTTTTCTTTTCTCAGTGTTCAGCTTGTTTCTCTTGGTGACAGTTCCAATTTGGGAAGCTTCTTTAGCTGCCAATTTCATAAATACTGCTATTCAGAAGATTTGAGCATTAGAGAGTTTTCTGTCAGCAGTTGTCTCTGGATTGTCTCATTTATCAATCTGTACATAAGTCTGTCTTGCAGCATGTCCTCAAGGGTCTATCCAAATTCATAATTCTTTGCTAGTTTCCATAACACTGCTACAAATTGTGGAATATTTTCACCCGCTTATTGACTATCTTGATGAAATCTGAATCTCTCTGCTATGATTAATGGTTTGGGCAAGAATTGTTCTTCAAGCAGGGTAGCATGGTGGTTAGCATAAATGCTTCACAGCTCCAGGGTCCCAGGTTCGATTCCCGGCTGGGTCACTGTCTGTGTGGAGTCTGCATGTCCTCCCCCTGTGTGCGTGGGTTTCCTCCGGGTGCTCCGGTTTCCTCCCACAGTCCAAAGATGTGCGGGTTAGGTGGATTGGCCATGCTAAATTGCCCGTAGTGTCCTAATAAAAGTAAGGTTAAGAGGGGTGGGGGGTTGTTGGGTTATGGGTATAGGGTGGATACGTGGGTTTGAGTAGGGTGATCATGGCTCGGCACAACATTGAGGGCCGAAGGGCCTGTTCTGTGCTGTACTTGTCTATGTTCTATGTTCTAAGGGTTTTAGTCAATTCCTCGTAGATTATTGTACCAAGCATGGCAAGACTTTGTAATTGGGTGAAAGTTTTCCGTCCTATTACAGTCAACTTTAATTTCACCCAGTATCCTATTTGCAGCAAGGTAATATTGGAATCTCTCTTCATAGGAATTCCACAATTATAAGGTAGCACAGTGGAGCAGTGGTTAGCACTGCTGCCTCACAGCACAAAGGACCCGGGTTCGATCCCGGTCCCAGATCATTGTCAGTGTGCAGTTTGCACATTCTCCCCGTGTCTGCGTGGGTCTCACCCGCACAACCCAAAGATGTGCAGGTAGGTGGATTGGCCACGCTAAATTGCCCCTTAATTGGAAAAAAGAAATGGGCACTTTAAATTTCATGATTCTGTATTTGCATCAAATTATTCCATGGCCTCACCATTGCCAGCATCACAGTTATCTGTTCTTAAGTTATATTACTTACTTTATATTTCACCCCCTATATTTCTTGTTTTTTCAATTTAACTTGTATTATTTACTTGCTGTTTCTTTAAAAAAATTATTTCAGGGTTGTACTGTGGCTTCAAGAATTTTTTGTTTTCAAACGTCACTCTGCTTTAAAATCAGAATATTTCAGCTGTAATTTCCCTTAATCTTGGTTACTGTAACGTTACTTCCTAAAAGCAGGTCATTGTGGAATCTCTGAGTGTGAGGATCCAATGCTGCAGTCCGCCACATGTAAATGTACACAGCTGGAAAACTCCCCAGCTCGATAATAACTCATCTTATCTCCCGGCTTTCTCTTTCCCACTAGGTATTTTTGGGGGGGTTCCTGATCTCACCGATTATGCAAATCGACCGGCACAACAGTTGACCCTCTGGCTGGAAATACTTTCTCTTTTCCCACCTCTGACTCTCTGAGTGCTCCTGGGTCACGGTCACACAGAAAGAAATTTAACAATGGCCCTGAGTGCTTTCTATCACTTCTAAAATTAATATGCACTCTTCGCAAAGCTTAAACCCCATGCCCGAGGCCAAGTTTAACTGCATATTTATGGTTGGCAGAGTGGTCTCCCTGGAATAGATCCTTGACTCGAGATCCAAGTCTGAGTTGTTTCCTCTGACTATTTACGTCCTTGTCGCCAGCTTTGTCTTTTGCTGTCATGTTTTAAGGGGTTTTGCTTTACTTCGCCAGGTTTTCACATCGTAGATCACTGAACCAGTTGTCAGAGTTTATTTCCAGAGGTGTTTACTTATAAAGTCTAAGATGGAGGAGAGTGAAAATCTCCCAAGTGCTTCTGATGATGTCACCACGTAATGATGTGATACACTATAATGGGGGCATTGATTACAACGCATAACAAATTCAAAACTGGTTTGATGTGAGAAATTTAGCAGTGCAGTACATTCATTGTGCCATGATCTATTTAGGATAAAACTTACTTATTGGAATCACCTCAACAATGAGTTCAACTCTGAGTCAGCAAGACATGAATTAATCAGGAATTAATCCAGATTCTTTTTATTATTGAATTCAAATTGCACCATCTGCTCTGGTGCAGTTCAAACACTGGTCCCCTGAGCATTATGTGGAGTGAATCAAGCCCGTCGCAGACTGGTGCCGATGATGCCTGGAGGCTGGGATGATCACCCAGTTGTCATTCTGGTTGCCTTGTCTTTTGAACTGCGGTTCTGAGCTCCCCCATCACTGAGCTTGGAGATGTTTGTGGAGCTTCATCTTCTGGTTTGCTGCTTAATTGTCCACCACAATTCATGACTGGACATGGCAAGACTGCAGAGCTTTGATCTGATCTGCTGCTTGTGAGATTGCTTAACTCTGCCTATCACATGCTGCTTCCATGGTTTAGTTTCACCTGGTGGGCACCTCACTTTTAGATATTCCTGGTGCTGCACCTGGCACCCTCTGCAATCCTTATTGAACCAGGGTGATCACTTCATTTGATGGCAATAGTAGAAGGTTGTGTCGAGCCATGAGATTATAAACTGTGGTTGAGGAAAATTCTTCTGCTGCTGAGGGCCGACAGTGTCTCGTGGATGCCCAGTTCTGATCTGCGAGAGACTGTTAGGATGGCGTTGTTAATAACGGAGAATATCCTGTGTGAAGGCAGAACTTCATCTCCAACGCACTCTTGGTGACAGACATTGAAGTTCCACAAATCTGAGAAACGTGATTCTATTCTGTAACTAGTGAACAGATGGCTGATGATGAAGGTACTGCAATGAATTATATACAATAACATGAACTATATGAGCAGTGATGGTGTGGGTGCAGAATTGGCTGTGAAACACAATGCAGAGAGAAATGGCACTCACTTCTCGATCTCAGACCACATCACTCCCTTCTCATTCCTGAGGGCTGACAGCTCCACAGTAGCCGCTATGAACTCTGATTGAAGGGTTGTCAGCTCCGTCAGAGCATTTTCCAAAGAGCAGGCCTCTTCCATTGACTTGATGCACACCTTTTCCCCACTCCGCAAGACCAGAATTCGGGCAATGCTCACTTCACCAAGTGCCTGTTCTAACTCTTCGATAGAGCAATCCAGCATACTTATGCCATTGACCTCAATCAACCTGGAAACAAAGCAGTATGATTACAATAATTTCAATTCGTTAAAATATTGAGGACATTGTGAACTAGCCAACAAAATCAATCTAGTATTAAAATTCCTGTGCGAGCAAAGATTTTTTATTCAATGTCTCCTTCTCAGAATGTTTGGTTAACATTTAACTTTGAAAACATAAGTGCGAATATTTAGAACTGAAAGTAAGTGGGCAGCACTATGGTGCAATGGTTAGCATTGCTGCCTCACGGCGCTGAGGACCCGGGTTCGATCCTGGCTTTGGGGGTCACTGTCTGTGTGGAGTTTGCCTGTCTCTGCATGGGTCTCACCCACACATCCAAACGATGTTCAGACTTGGTGGATTGGCCATTCTAAGTTCCCCCTTAACTGAAAAAAAAAAGTAAGAAGTCTTACAACACCAGGTTAAAGTCCAATAGGTTTGTTTCAAACACTAGCTATCGGAATTCACCTGAGGAAGGAGCAGTGCTCCGAAAGCTAGTGATTTGAAACAAACCTGTTGGACTTTAACCTGGTGTTGTAAGACTTCTTACTGTGCTCACCCCAGTCCAACGCCGGCAACTCCACATCATAAAAAAAAAGAATTTAGCACTTTCAAAATTTTAAAATAAAAATTGAAAGCAAGGAAATTGTGCTTAACATTTATAAAATATTAGTTACGATTTAACTGGAGTATTAGATCCATTTCTGACACCGGGGGCAGGATTCTCCGAACACCCACCGGGCCGGAGAATCGCTGGGGGCAGCGTGAAACCCGCCCCCGCCGGCTGCTGAATTCTCCGGCGCCGGGGTTTTGGCGGGGGCGGGAATCGTGGCGTGCGAATTGGTGGCTGCTGGCTGCAGCCCCCTCGGCGATTCTCCGGCCCGCAATGGGCTGAGTGGCCACCTGTTTTCGGCGGGTCCCACTGGCGTAAATCACAACAGGTTCTTACTGGCGGGACCTGGCTTTACAGGCGGCCTGCAGAGTCCTTGGGGGGGGCGCGGGGGGATCTGGTCCCGGGGGGGGGGGGGGGGGGGGGGGGGTGCCGCCACGGTGGCCTGGCCCGCGATCGGGGCCCACCAATCCGCGGGCGGGCCTATGCCGTGGGGGGCACTCTTTCCCTCCGCACCGGCCGCTGTCAACCTCCACCATGACCAGTGCAGAGAAGAATCCCTGCGAGTCAAGATGGTGAGTGACTCTAGGTTGTGGTCTTCCCTATGTATCTGTTGCCCTTGTCCGTCTTGATCGTAATGGTTGTGGGTTTGGAAGGTGTTGCCTAAGGAGCCTTGGTCAGTACCTGCAGTACATCTTGTAGATGGGACACACGGTTGATGCTGTGCATCGTTGGTGGAGGGAGTGAATGGTTGTGGAAGGGGTGCCAATTAAGTGGGCTGCTTTGTCCTGGATAGTGTCAAGCTGCTTTTTTTTTATTTTGAAAATTTAGAGTACCCAATTCATTTTTTTGCCAATTAAGGGGAAATTTAGCGTGGCCAATCCACCTACCCTGCACATCTTTGGGTTGTGGGGATGAAACCCATGCAAACACGGGGAGAATGTGCAAACTCCACACAGACAGTGACCCAGAGCCTGGATCGAACCTGGGACCTCGGCGCCATGAGGCAGCAATGCTAACCCACTGGGCCACCGTGCTGCCTCTGGTGTCTAGCTTCTTTAGTGTTGTTGGAGCTGCACTCATCCAGGCACGCGGGGAGTATCATAGAATTCCTACAGTGCAGGCGGCGGCCATTTGGCCCATCAAGTCTGCACCGACCCTCCGAAATAGCACCCCACACGAGCCCACTCCACTATCCCAACTCTGTAATCCCTTAATCCCACCTAACCATTGGACTCTAAGGGGCAATTGATCCTGGCCAATCCACCAAACCTGCATATCTTTGGACTGTGGGAAGAAACTGGAGCACCGGTGGAAACTCATGCAGCCACGGGGAGAATGTGCAAACTTCACACAGACAGTCACCCGCTATTCAACGGCCTCGTTACGCTTGAGCGAGAGCGCAAAGAGGCCGGAGAATAACAATAACAATCTTTATTATTGTCACAAGTAGGCTTCCATTAACACTGCAATGAAGTTACTGTGAAAATCCCCCAGTCGCCACATTCCGGCGCCTGTTCAGGTACACAGAGGGAGAGTTCAGAATGTCCAATTCACCTAATAACACGTCTTTTGGGGCTTGTGGGAGGAAACCGGAGCTCCCGGAGGAAACCTATGGAGACACGGGGAGAACATGCAGACTCCGCACAGACAGTGGCCCAAGTCGGGATTCGAACCCGGGTCCCTGGCGCTGTGAAGCAACAGTGAAGCACTGTGCTACCAGAATCACACCCTTTAAAAGGTAATGCTCCAGGAGACTTGTTCCCTTACAAGAAAATTAGCATGCAGGTATAGCAAACAATGAAAACAGAAAATGTTGGGTAAACTCAATGGGTGAGGTTTTCCGTCGGCGGGGTCCTCTGCTTTGCCGACAGTGCACTAACGCTTGCAGATTTCCCAAAAGCGTGGGGGTGCCCACAATGGGAAACCCCATTGGCCAACTGCCTGGATGGAGCATCCCTCTGTCGGCATAGGCGCGAGACGTAGAATTCCAGCCAATAGGTCTGGCAGCATCTATGGAGAAAGAAACATAGGCTGCGATTCAACCGATTGAAACGTAAGTGCTATTGCCAGCTGGAAAACCGGTGTATGGTGGGATTCAATGGCACGCTGAAACTTATTTGGAGAAGGGCAGGTTTTGTGCTGGCCTTGAGCGGGGCAAGGCCTAAACTCGCTGACAGATCCTACTCCTCAGATATCAGGATGACCTTTATAAAGGTGCCCCATCTCAGAATAACACTGCAGCCCCCCATTCATGGCACCACCATGTCAACCACTGGATAGTTTGTACTCATTCCTGAGGCAACCCTTGTCCTTGCCCTCTACCCCAATGACCACCCATAACCCCCACTGACTGCTGAGGCCTCTGGCTGCACGGCTGAAGGCTATCGCTAATAGAGAATTGGCAATCGTGGTTAACTGAGCAGTTCATACATGCCAAATGGATTTGTGTGGGTGGGCGGGCCCTGTATAGCATGTGGGGGTCATTGCCTTGCATGCCAATCACACCCTGATGCCTGGTCACTGTGCTTGAACACTGCGGGAGGCGAACACCACGCACACACGCAACATCCAAACACCGAGGGGATGGTACACAGCTCCGGGGACATGCCTACGGCCGGAGGGTGGGTGATTACCACCGGGAGAGGGGGATGCCTGGAGAGATGGGCAAAGGGTCCGGGGGTCAGCCCGCATTGCGGAAGGAGTTTAGTGGCATCATAATGGTTGTGTTTAATGTGTTGTAAAAATCCCACTCCCCATGGTGCCTCCAAGAGAAAGAGCTGTGGAGTTAAATGTGATAGGGCTAGATAGATAAAATGTATTAGGGCTAGATTAAGATGTAGGGTTAGAATGTACATCAGGGATAGACGTAGGAATATAGACTGATGAGAGGTAGAGGGAGGTCCTCAGAGGAAATACTACCACTGAATGAAGCAGGATTAGATAAATAGCCACACACTGGTGTAGAGGCAGATAGAGGATGAATCAGCTGACCTTTATGCTGAATCTTCCTGGATTATTATTGTACTTACAGGTCCCCCGTTGTGAGTGTTGGTATTGCAGATGATGTCACCATCGGAACACCGGTTGAGTCAATGTTCACAGTGAAGCCCCACTCTCTGAAATCCATGTCAATATGTACCTGTAGCAACTGGCCTGATGAGGGAACAACTGATGATAGAGCCTTCTTTCCATTTTGTAGCATGTTCTGTTGATTAAAACTGAAATTAGAACCCAGTGCATTTTCTGCCCAAGACTGATAGCAGATCTTTGAGTGATAAATCAATTGGCCAACATCAGTGGTTCGATTCTGCAGGGCTTCTTATTTTGAGATATGCTGACAGTGATCAGGAGAAAAAAAGAAGACAAGAGTTGGGTGGAAAACTTCACTGACAGAACTTGCATTTATATAGAACCTTTCCAGGCTCCATTTGTTGAGAGAAACAAAAAAGTGGATGATCACACTACTGGAGGTATTCTATAGGCCTTCAAATAGCAGCAGGGAAGATAGCTCAGGGTGCAACTCTGCCGGGAAATCACTGAGATATGGAAGAACTATACTCTGGTGATATTAGGGACTTCAGTTACCCAAATATCAATTGGGATAATGTTAGAGTCAAGGCTAAGGAGGGGGATACATTTCTGAAATATGTTCAGGAGAATTTCCTTGACAAGTATGTTCTCAATAGAATTATAAAGTAAGCATGGGTTGGATTTGGTGTTGGAGAATGGGGTACACCAAATGGACCAATTAAATATGGAAGAACGCTTCATAAGTTTAGATTCGTATTGGAGAAGAGCAAGAAATAATCTGAAGTAGAACTTCTAAATTGGAAGAAGGTTAACTTAAATGGGATGAGTGGGGATCTAACCAAGGTCAAATCAAACCAAAGTGTTGTTGAGCAATGGATGATCTTTAAGGAAGAAATGTTTCAGGGGTAGACTAGGTACATTCCAATAAGGGTTAAAGGTAGCAGAGCCATTGCTCAGGTTCCTTGACTAACAAAGGAGATGGAGAATATGATAAAATAAAAATGTGTATGAGTACGACAGATGAATACTCCATGTGAGAATCAGGCCAGCTACAGCAAGCTGAGAATGTTGCTGAAGATGAAATTAAGACTGGAAAAAAAGATACTAGTTTAACTATATAACTACATCAGAAGACCTTTTAACAAAACATAAACTTCATTACATATTTAAAGAAAATTAAAGAAAACAACATCATTAACTTAACAAGATGGTTTATAATGATGTGTGTTATGCACTCAGGTTTACTTCTTATTCCTAAAGAATTCTCTTATAAGACACATAAATCTTAAGAAGTCATTTACTTCAATAGGGACTACCCATAAGTTTACCACAGTCCGCTGGAGATTTCTCCTCAGCTCCAGCTATTCTCAGAAGTAAAACTTTAATTTAACATCCTTGGCTGTGGATGCCTCAGGACCTTGTTCTGGTTACTTGTCAATACTTCAAGAGAATCTACATATTGCTTTCTTTCTGTAAGGACAAGTGTAGATTCTCTCATGAGTTTCAGACTGAACAATCTTCCAGCTTCTGCTCCCTCACGAAACACAAACTGAGCTTGAGCCTCACTCGCGTTCCACAAGGTCAATGATGATTTTAGTTCTATACTCAGCTTACATGGCAGGTCCATCTAACTACCATTTACTTTGGCTATCTTCACTCAGTATGCTGCAAACCCCACAAGGCCCAAACTGCAATGAGCTCGCTTCGTAAACACCCTGAAACTGAAACAGGAGATCCTTCTTAAATTCCACCCATATCCATGACAACATAACATACTGGGCTGTACTCATATTGACCTTCACATAATTATCCCTCATTTACAATTTCTTCTTTGATATGATGGGTTTTACAACCTTTCAGGATTTACCGAATACTTCAAAACCAATTCAGCTGTAAAACAAAACATCTTTCTGGACTGCCATTACTGCAAGACTTGCAGACATTGTTGAGTGTTTAGTGGTGGTGGAGGTGGCACGCCAATGTTCACTGGCGGGATCTTCTGGTCCTGCCGCTGTCAACAGATTTCCCCATTGTTCGCACCCTCTTCCGCTGGGGAACCCTTGGGGGTGGGTGCCGCCATCGGCAGGGCCAGGTGAGTCTGCCAGCGGGAACAGCCAGATAATTGTGGCACATATCTCTAGCTCCACACTTAAGTAATCCCACCTGCTGTTTTACAGTTTCATCTCCTTTCTATTCTGACTTTATTGCATAAATATGGCTCACTTTTTGAAGTATAATTTCTTGAGGTAGTTTCATAGTTTCTAAACTCCAGAACTAAGAATTACCTCTAAAATATTAAAATGAACATGAGTTAGATATTCACAACAGTACTTTGCATCAGTATTCACCAAGGAAGAGAATGCCGAGAAAATATTAGGAGAAGTGGAAGTAATGGATGAGGTGCAAATGAAGGGAAGGAGGTACTGGAAAGGATTTCTATGCTTAGAATGGATATGTCACCTGGTTTGGATGGCTTGCATCCCAGGTTACTAAAGAATTGGGGGTGGAAACAGCTGAAGAGCTTACCGTGTTATTTCAATCTTCCCTGCACATAATCCTGCCAGAGAATTGGCCGGTGAAAAATGTGACGCCCTTACCCTGAAAGTGTGTAAGGACATTGCTTGTGGTAAGGTTTTAAATTCAATTGCTGGGGATAAAAACAATAGAACTTGGAGTGGTTTGAGTAAATGAAGGAAAGCCAGCATGGATTTGTAAAAGGCAGCTTGTGTTTGATTAATCTATTTGATTGTTTTGGGTGAGATAACAGAGAAGGTTGATGACAAGAAAGCATTGGGTGTTGTGTGTATGGATTTTAAGAAAGCATTTGACAAAGTGCCACATGAAAGGCTGTTAACAAAACTGAAGATCATGAGATGGGTGTGTTAGTGTCAGCTTGGATCAAAATTGGTTTAAGGACAGAAAAGAATGAGGTGTGGTTAATGGTTATTTTTCAGATTGGACGGTGGTCGACAACAATGTTCCCAAAGTTCAGTGTGCTGGATAACTGCTGTTTTGTTACATATAAAATTTAGATATTGCAATACAGAGTCAAATTTCAAGATATGCTCATGATACTGCTTTTGGTAGTTTGACAGATAGTGTGAATTACATCAATCAAATGTAACAGAACTTCGACTTCCGGTGGCGGCCATGGAGTGAATGGTTGCAATTTGGCAGCTCCCACTCAAGGTGACTTTTTTGGACGTTTTATCCGCTCGTGGAATGGAAGCTTTGATGAAAAAAAGGGCAGGACTGATTAGAGAAAGCGAAACTCTACTGGTGCGGTTATGGGTGGATCCAGAGACCAGAACTGGCTTGAAAAGAAGGGAGCAGTTGAAGCAGATCAAGATGGCGAAGGGTAAAGGGCCTGTCCTGGCTGCCCAGTGGTCGACGGAGCAACTGGTGGACTTCTTGAGTGAGTACATTCAGCAGAGGAGGGAAGCCCAGAAGAACCTAGCCAGGATGGTGGAAGCACTGATAGTGGGCACTGACCGCGTGGAACAGAGGCTGGAGTTCCAGGGCCATGCATTCGGAAAGTGGGGGAGACAGTTGGGAAGCATGAAGAGCAGGTTGCTTCATTGATGGCTGAGATGGGTCAGATGTGGGAGACCCAAAAGCAGTTCAAGGAGAAGGTGGAGGACCCGGAGAATCGCTCCAGGAGACAAAATTAGCGAATCGTGGGGATGCCTGAAGGCATCGAGGGAGCGGACACTGGCACGTATGTAGCTGAGGTGCTGGAGAAGTTGACGGGGGAGGGGGCCTTCGACCGGCCCTTGGAGGTTGACTGACTGCACAGGGCACTGATGAGGAACCCGCAGGCGAATGAGCCACCGAGGGCGATGGTGGTGCGTCTGCACCGGTTCCTGGATAAGGATAAGATTTTGACATGGGGGAGGCAAACGAGGAAGTGCACATGGAAAAGGGACGAGCTGCTGGTGTACCAGCACCTGGGCATGTTCCTGGCGAAGAGGAAAGTCATGTTTAACCGGGCTAAGGATGCCCTCTGTAAGAAGGGGGTGAAGTTTGAGATGTTGTACCCGGCCCGCCTCTGGGTGACCTTCCACAACCGAGATCATTATTTTAGGACTCCAGAGGAGGTGATGGAATTTTTCTGGGACAGTGTACTGGCAGGAGAGGAGGACATTGAACTTTGGAGGAGGCGCAAGGAGGTGTTTGATTTTCTTGTCTTCTCTCTGGATGGTTGTTGGAGAATATTTCTCTTTTGAGATGTTCAGGATGCTTGGGGAGCGTCAAGGGTGAGTGCACCTTTTTTCTGTTTCTTTGTTGTTTGTTACATGGAGGTGTGTGAGCGGGGGGGGGGGGGGGGGGGGGGAATTAGGGGGGGAAGGAGGCTCAGAGTTCTTTGGGTGGGGAATGCCAGGCTAGCTGGGTGGGCAGGGGAGGGAGTGGGATTGTTGTTTTGTTTGGTGGATAGGGGCTGCTGACAAAGGTGTGGCTGCTGTGGCACAGCAAGAAAAGGAGCGATGATATGGTGGGCATCTGAGGGTGGGCCAAGAGGGTTGTATGGAACGGGCCAGCAGCTGGCCTAAAAAGGGACATGGTTAACAGGCAAGTGGGGGGGTGCCCCCCTCAACCAGGCTTGTCACGTGGAATGTGAGAGGGCTGAATGGGCCAGTCAAACGGAGGAGTTTGATGGCAGACGTGGCTTTTTGATAGGAGACACATCTAAAGATTGGGGATCAGACATGGTTGAGGAAAGGATGGGTAGTGCAGGTCTTCCATTTGGGCTGAACATAAAGACGAGGTGGGTAGCGGTGTTGGTAAACAAGCGGGTGAGGTTCGAGGTGGGGAACATTGTGACATATTCGGGGGTGGGGAGGGAGGTTCGTAATGGTGAGTGGGAAATTGGAGGGGATGCCAGTGGTTTTGGTAAATGCTTATGCCCCAAACTTGTACGATGTGCAATCTATGAAGCGGGTGCTGGGGAAGATTCCTGAAGCGCATGCAGTGGAGGCTGGATGTGGTTATTAGCAGATGAGGGTGAGGGCTGCCATCCAGGGGAATGTGGAACTTAACAATTGAGGGTGGTTTCAGCCACCACGCTATGGTAGGTGCTAAAGGCAGTGGTTAGGGATAAGTTCATTTTGATCCGGGCGTACATGGCGCCCAGTCCATCACGCAAACCTGCGTCCCATCCATTGACTCCATCTACACCTCCTGCTGCCTGGGGAAAGCGGGCAGCATAATCAAAGACCCCTCCCACCGGCTTACTCACTCTTCCAACTTCTTCCATTGGGCAGGAGATACAGAAGTCTGAGAACATGCATGAATAGACTCAAAAACAGCTTCTTCCCCACTGTTACCAGACTCCAAAATGATCCTCTTATGGACTGACCTCATTAACACTACACCCTGTATGCTTCTCGCGATGCTGGTGCTTATGCAGTTACATTGTATAACTTGTGTTGCCCTATTATGTATTTTCGTTTATTTCCTTTTCTTTCATGTACTTAATGATCTGTTGAGCTGCTCGCAGAAAAATACTTTTCACTGTACCTCGGTACACGTGACAACAAACAAATCCGAAAGGAGGAACGAGCAGAGGTGGCAAGGGTGATGGACGAGATTTTGAGGGTGGACAGGATGCATTGTTTGTACAGCATGTAAGAAACAATACTTTTCACTTTTCAATACTTTTCGGAGGCACCGGAAGTACGGTTGCTGAAGGAGAGGCAGAAGTTCCAGATGGAGTTTGACCTAGTGTCCATGGGGAAGGCAGTGGAGCAGTTGTGGAGGGCCAGAGGGGCAGTGTACAAGTATGGGGAGAAGGCAAGCAGGATGCTGGCCCACCAACTTGTGTAGCAGGAGGCAGCGAGGGAGATTGGAAGAGTAAAGGACAGGATGGGAAGAGTGGTACTGGATGCAGTGGGAGTGATTTGATTTGATTTGATTTATTATTGTCACATTATTAGTATATAGTGAAAAGTATTGTTTCTTACATGCTGTACAAACAATGCATACTGTACATAGGGAAGGAAGGAGAAACTGCAGAATATAATGTTACAATCATAGCAAGGTGTAGAGAAAAGATCAACTTAATACGAGGTAGGTCCATTTAAAAGTCTGATGGCAGTAGGGAAGAAGCTGTTCTTGAATCGGTTGGGAGGTGATCTCAAACTTTGGTATCTTTTTCCTGATGGAAGAAGGTGGAAGAGAGTATGTCTGGGGTGCGTGGGGTCCTTAATTATGCTGGCTGCCTTTCTGAGGCAGCAGGAATTGTAGACAGAGTCAATGGATGGGAGGCTGGTTTGCGTGATGGATTGGGCTACATTCACGACCTTTTGTAATTTCCTGCGGTCTTGGGCAGAGCAGGAACCATACCAAGCTGTGATACAACCAGAAAGAATGCTTTCTATGGTGCATATGTAGAAGTTGGTGAGGGTCGTAGCTGACATGCCAAATTTCCTTAATCTTCTGAGAAAGTCGAGTTGTTGGTGGGCTTTCTTAACTATAGTGTTGGCATGGGGGGACCAGGACAGGTTGTTAGTGATCTGGACACCTAAAAACTGAAAGCTCTTGACCCTTTTCTACTTCGTTCCCATTGATGTAGACGGGGCATGTTCTCCACAATGCTTCCTGCGAGATGGCAATCTCCTTTTAGTTGACATTGAGGGAGAGATTATTGTCGCCACATCACTTCACCAGATTCTCTATCTCATTCCTGTACTCTGTCTCGTCATTGTTTGAAATCCGCCCCACTACTGTGGTGTCATCGGCAAATTTGAAAATCAAGTTGGAGGGGAATTTGGCCACACAGTCATAGGTGTACAAGGAGGATAGTAGGGGGCTGAGGACACAGCCTTGTGGGGCACCAATGTTGAGGATGATCGTGGAGGAGGTGTTGTTGCCTATCTTTACTGATTGTGGTCTGTGGGTTAGAAAGTTCAGGATCCAGTCGCAGACGGGGGAGCCGAGGCCAAGGCCACGGAGTTTGGAGATGAGTTTTGTAGGAATGATGGTGTTGAAGGCTGCGCTGTGGTCGATAAATAGGAGTCTGACAGGTCTCTTTGTGATCTAGGTGTTCCAGGGTAGAGTGCAGGGCCATGGAGATGGCATCTGCTGTGGACATGTTGCAGCGGTAGGCGAACTGCAGTGGATCAAGGCAATCCAGGAGTCTGGAGTTAATTTGTGCCATGACTAACCTTTTGAAGCACTTTATGATGATGGATGTCAGAGCCACTGGACGATAGTCATTCAGGCACGCTGCTTGCCTTTTTTTTGGAACAGGGATGATGTTCGTCTTCTTCAAGCAGATAGGGACCTCAGATTGTTGTATAGAGAGGTTGAAGATATCTGCGAATACCCCCGCCAGCTGCTCCGTGCAAGAGCTGAGTGCCCGTCCGGGTGCCCCATCCGGGCCAGTGGCTTTCCGAGGGTTGACCTTCGAGAGGCTGCTCTGATGTCTGCAATGATGATATCAGATACAAGTTCATCCGAGGCTTCTGGGGTGGAGGGCTTGCTCTCGCTGACCTCTTGCTCAAAGCGGGCATAGAATGCGTTGAGCTCATCAGGGAGGGGTGCATTGGAGCCAGTGATTTTACATGCCTTCACCTTGTAGCCCGTTATGTCTTACAGACCTTGCCATAGACGGCGGGGATCCGTGTGGCTAGCCTGGAACTCAAGCTTGGTCCGGTCAGGGTCACCTGACTTGAATGCCTCAGATTTAGACTTCAGCAAGCAGTGGATATCCCTGTTCATCCAAGGTTTCCGGTTGGGAAACACGCGGATTTGTTTCTTTGGCACTCAGTCTTCTACACACTTATGAATGAAGTCAGTTACTGTAGTGGCGTACTCATTCAGGCTGGTTGCAGAGTCTTTAAATACTGACCAGTCCACTGACTCGAAGCAGTCAGTGAATTGGGTATTCAAGGCTGATGTGACCATCAATTCACTCGGAACATGATTTGAAGTAAACTGTGGTTTTAATAGTCTTACAACTGAGCCAACCTGCAACCAGAAGAACTGAGGGCAGGCTCACACGGCTGCAGCACTTTATACTTCCCGTAGTGGGAGGGTCCATGGGTGGAGCCATGGGCGGAGCCAAGGGTGGAGCCCTGTACAAGCTCCTCATCTCCCCCTATAGGCAGAGCCGCGCAACAGCTCACAGACAGAGTCCACAAGGACATAATACTATACAATACAAAACAGTGTGAATTACATTCACCACATTGACCCCCTGTAACAAAATCAAGTCCGGCGGGGGTGACGGGTCTATAGGTTGAGCCGGTCCGGTGGCCGAGTTGTCCTTTGGGATCGGCGGAGCCCCGGGGTTGCAGCCTCTTCGGGTGGCTGGGTGGTGACGGTCAGTGTGGGTATGAGGGTGGACTCCGGGGGTGTTTCGGTCCGAGCTTCATTCCTGACCGGTGCGACGGGCGACGCAGGAAACCTATAGGCGCGGGGACACAGAGCGTGGGCAGGGAACCTATAGGCACGGGGGCGCAGGGCGTGGGGGGTCGGGTGGGGTGAAGTGTGAGGGGTACCTCGGCGGTGGTGATGATAGTGGTGGATCCTGCAGGCGCCAGGTCCCGGAGGGAAACGGTGTCCTGACGGCCATCGGGGTATTCAATGAAGGCTTAGTGGGGATTCGAGTGAGGCAGTAGCACTCTCTCTATAAGACCATAAGATCATAAGACATAGGAGTGGAAGTAAGGCCATTCGGCCTATCGAGTCCACTCCGCCATTCAATCATGGCTGATGGGCATTTCAACTCCACCTACCAGCATTCTCCCCGTAGCCCTTAATTCCTCGCGACATCAAGAATTTATCTATCTCTGCCTTGAAGCCATTTAGCGTCCCGGCCTCCACTGCACTCCACGGCAATGAATTCCACAGGCCCACCACTCGCTGGCTGAAGAAATGTCTCCGCATTTCTGTTCTGAATTTACCCCCTCTAATTCTAAGGCTGTGCCCACGGGTCCTCGTCTCCTCGCCTAACGGAAACAGTTTCTTTGCGTCCACCCTTTCTAAGCCATGTATTATCTTGTAAGTTTCTATTAGATCTCCCCTTAACCTTCTAAACTCCAATGAATACAATCCCAGGATCCTCAGCCGTTCATCATATGTTAGACCTGCCATTCCAGGGATCATCCGTGTGAATCTCCGCTGGACACGCTCCAGTGCCAGTATGTCCTTCCTGAGATGTGGGGCCCAAAACTGGACACAGTACTCCAAATGGGGCCTAACCAGAGCCTTATAAAGGCTCAGTAGCACATCGCTGCTTTTATATTCCAACCCTCTTGAGATAAATGACAACATTGCATTCGCTTTCTTAATCACAGATTCAACCTGCATGTTTACCTTTAGGGAATCCTCGACTAGCACTCCCAGATCCCTTTGTACTTTGGCATTATGAATTTTCTCACCGTTTAGAAAGTAGTCTATGCTTGGATTCTTTTTTCCAAAGTGCAAGACCTCACATTTTCTCACGTTGAATTGCATCAGCCATTTCCTGCACCACTCTCCCAAACTGTCTAGATCCTTCTGCAGCCTCCCCACTTCCTCAGCACTACCTGCCTGACCACCTAACTTTGTATCATCGGCAAACTTCGCTAGAATGCCCCCAGTCCCTTCATCCAGATCATTAATATATATGGTGAGCAGCTGCGGCCCCAACACTGAACCCTGTGGGACACCGCTGGTCACCGGCTGCCATTACGAAAAAGAACCTTTTATCCCAACTCTCTGCCTTCTGTCAGACAGCCAATCCTCAACCCATGCCAGTAGCTCACCTCGAACACCATGGGCCCTCACCTTACTCAGCAGCCTCCTGTGTGGCACCTTATCAAAGACCTTTTGGAAATCCAGATAGACCACATCCACTGGGTTTCCCTGGTCTAACCTACTTGTCACCTCCTCAAAGAATTCTAACAGGTTAGTCAGGCACGACCTCCCCTTACTAAATCCATGTTGACTTGTTCTAATCCGACCCTGCTCTTCCAAGAATTTAGAAATCTCATCCTTAACGATCGATTCTAGAATTTTACTAACAACCGAGGTTAGGCTAATTGGCCTATAATTTTCCATCTTTTGTCTTGATCCTTTCTTGAACAAGGGGGTTACAACAGCGATCTTCCAATCGTTCGGGACTTTCCCTGACTCCAGTGATTTTTGAAAGATCTCAACCAACGCTTCCGCTATTTCTTCAGCCACCTCCCTCAGAACTCTAGGGTGTAGCCCATCGGGGCCAGGAGATTTGTCAATTTTAAGACCTTTTAGCTTTTTTAGCACCATCTCTTTTGTAATGGCAACTATACTCAACTCAGCCCCCTGACCCTCTATAATTTTTGGGATATTACTCATGTCTTCCACTGTGAAGACAGACGCAAAGTACTTATTAAGTTCTCCAGCCATTTCCTCGTCTCCCATCACTAGCCTTCCGGAATCAGTTTGAAATGGCCCAATGTCTACTTTGGCCTGTCGTTTGTTTCTTATGTATTGAAAGAAACTTTTACTATCATTTCTTATATTACTGGCTAGCCTGCCTTCATATTTGATCCTCTCCTTCCTTATTTGTCTCTTTGTTAACCTCTGTTTGTTTTTGTAGCCTTCCCAATCTTCTGATTTCCCAGTGCTTTTGGCCACTTTATAGGATCTCTCTTTTTCTTTGATACATTTCCTGACCTCCTTTGTCAGCCATGGCTGTCTAATCCCTCCCCGGATAATCTTTCTTTTCTTGGGGATGAACCTCTGTACAGTGTCCTCAATTATGCATACAAACTCCTGCCATTTTTGCTCTGCTGTCTTCCCCACTAGGGTCTGCTTCCAGTCGATTTTCGCCAGTTCCTCTCTCATGCCCTCGTAATTACCTTTATTTAACTGTAACACCATTACATCCGATTTTGCCTTCTCTCTTTCAAACTGCAGACTGAACTCAACCATATTATGATCACTGCTTCCTAAGTGTTCCCTTACTTTAAGATATTTTATAAAGTCTGGTTCATTACATAGCACTAGGTCCAGAATAGCCTGCTCCCTTGTGGGCTCCATGACAAGCTGTTCCAAAAAGCCATCTTGTAAGCATTCCATGAATTCCTTTTCTTTGGATCCACTGGCTACGTTATTTACCCAATCCACCTGCATATTGAAGTCCCCCATGATCACCGTGACCTTGTCTTTCTGACATGCCTTTTCTATTTCCCGGTACATGTTGCGCCCCTGGTCCTGACCACTGTTAGGAGGTGTGTACATAACTCCCATTATGATTTTTTTGCCTTTGTGGTTCCTCAATTCTACCCACACAGACTCCACATCATCCGACCCTATGTCGTTTAGTGCCATAGATTTAATTTTGTTCTTAACTAACAAGGCAACCCCACCCCCTCGGCCCACCTCCCTGTCTTTTCGATAGGTTGTATATCCTTGGATGTTTAACTGCCAATCCTGAACCCCCTGCAGCCATGTCTCTGTGATGCCTACCACATCATAATCATTCACGATGATCTGTGCCATTAGTTCGTCTACTTTGTTACAAATGCTACGAGCATTCAGGTAAAGTGCCTTAATGCTAACTTTCTTATCATTACAGATATTGGAAGTCCTAAGATGTCCAAAGTTATCCTTCCTTTTTGTTGAATTCCTAGTCTGCCTCAAGCTTAAATCCACCTGCCTACATGTTATCCTCCTGCGTATCTTGCCATTTAACTCCATGCTCCCTGTCGCTTTCACTTTCCCTTCCCCCCAACTCAGAAGTTTAAAGTCCTACTGACCACCCTATTTATCCTCTTCGCTAGAACACTGGTTCCAGATCGGTTCAGGTGGAGACCGTCCCAACGGTACAGATCCCCCCGGTTCCAAAACTGATGCCAATGTCCCATGAAGTGGAATCCTTCTTTCCCACGCCAATCCCTTAGCCACGTGTTTACTTCCCTAATCTTCTTGTCCCTATGCCAATTGGCACGTGGCTCGGGCAGTAATCCGGAGATTATGACCCTTGAGGACCTGTATTTCAATTTTCTTCCTAGTGCTTGATAGTCCCCGAACAGGTCCTCCACCCTAGCTTTACCTATGTTGTTAGCCCCAACGTGGACCACAACAACTGAATCCTCCCCCTCCCACTCCAATATCCCGCTCTACTAGCGGGTCTGTTTTGTGTGTCCGGACGTGCTACCGGAGGAGAACCGGGCCTGGTGTCCTCAACCAAGATGGGAGCGAAGCCCCCGTGGTAGTGCCCCTAGAGAAAACAAATAATCGTTCGTGGTTGGTGGCGGTGCATAGGAGGGACCTAATTGCATGGAGCGCGTCGGGAAGGACCTCCTGCCAGTGGGAGGTCGGGAGATTCCTGGACCGGAGGGTCAGTAGGACGGTCTTCCAGACCGTCGCGTTCTCCCTCTCCACCCGTTCCTTCTGGGGTTGTAGCTGGTAGTCCTGCTCGAGGCAATGCCCTTGTCGAGCAGGTACTGACGCAGTTCGTCGCTCATGAAGGACGAACCCCTGTCGCTGTGTATGTAGCTGGGGAAACCGAACAGGGTGAAGATACTGTGCAGGGCTCTGATGACTGTGTGGGAGGTCATATCGGGGCATGGGATAGCAAAGGGGAAGCGGGGGAATTCGTCGATGACGTTGAGAAAGTACACATTTCGATTGAAATCGATGCTCAAAGGGCCGGGAAGCCTTTACCAGGTGGGCCTTGTCTGGTCTATAGAAGTGCGGTTTGCACTCCGCGCAGAGTCGGGCAATCCCTGGTGATGGCTTTTACCTCCTCGTTGGAGAAAGGCAGATTTCGGGCTTTGACGTAGTGGGCGAGCCGGGTGACCCCCGGGTGGCAGAGGTCATTGCGGTCGTCTTGCGCGCTGGCGCATGTGCCGCAGGACAGGGCATCTGGGGGCTCGTTGAGCTTCCCCGGTCGATATATGATATCATAATTATAGGTGGAGAGTTCGATCCTCCACCGCAAGATTTTATCGTTTTTTATTTTGCCCCTTTGCGAGTTGTCGAACATGAAGGCAACCGATCTTTGGTCGGTGATGAGGGTGAACCTCCTACCTGCGAGGTAGTGCCTCCAGTGCTGTACGGCTTCCACAATGGCTTGAGCTTCTTTCTCGACTGAGGAGTGTCGAAGTTCCGAATCGGAGAGGGTCCGGGAGAAGAAGGCTACTGGTCTCCCTGCCTGATTCAGAGTGGCGGCGAGAGCGACCGCTGAGGCGTCGCTCTCCACCTGGAAGGGGACGGATTCATCCACCGCCCTCATGGCAGCTTTGGCGATGTCCTTCTTGATGCAGTTGAAGGCCTGGCGGGCCTCAGCTGACAGTGGGAAGAGTGTGGACTTAAATAGTGGGCGGGCTTTGTCTGCATACTGGGGGACCCACTGGGCGTAATAAGAGAAGAATCCCAGGCACCTCTTGAGGGCCCTGGGACAATGAGGGAGGGGGAGTTGTAAGAGGGGGTGCTTATGGTCCGGGTCGGGGCCCAGGACTCCATTTTCCACAACATAGCCGAGGATGGCTAGTCTGGTAGTGCGGAAAACGTATTTCTCCGTATTGTAGGTGAGATTGAGTTTCTGGGCGGTTTGGAGAGATCGGTGGAGGTTGGCGTCGTGGTCCTGCTGGTCATGGCCGCAGATTGTCCAAGTACGGAAACGTGGCTCTCAGCCCGTACTGGTCCGCCATTCGGTCCATTGTTCGTTGGAACACCGAGACCCCATTCGTGACGCCAAAGGGGATCGGTAGGAAATGGAAGAGGCGGCCATCTGCCTCGAACGCCGTGTAGTGGCGGTCCTCCGGGCGGATTGAGAGCTGGTGTTAAGCAGACTTCAGATCCACCGTGGAGAATATGCGGTACTGGCAATCTGGTTAACCATGTCTGCAATTCTGGGGAGGGGGTACGCATCGAGGTGCGTGAACCGGTTTGGCTGTAATCAACCACCATCCGGAACTTTTCCCCAGTCTTGACGACCACCACCTGAGCTCTCCAGGGGCTGTTACTGGCCTCTATGACTCCCTCAAGAAGGAGCCGCTGAATTTCTGCTCCTCTGTAGTCTTGGATGTGCTTGATTCAGCCAGGTAGGCCTTGAAACACCGAAGCCAGTGTAGGAAGATTTCCTTTGTCTCTGCAGCCTGCGGGTCGAGTTCTTCTGGTCGCAAGCAGGCTCAGTTGTAAGACTATTAAATTGATGTGACCATCAATTCACTCGGAACACGATTGGAAGTAAACTGTGGTTTTAATAGTCTTAAAACTGAGCCTGCCTGTGACCACAAGAACTGAGGGCAGGCTCACACGGATACAGCACTTTATACTTCCAGTAGTGGGAGGGGCCATGGACGGAGCCATGGGCGGAACCAAGGGTGGAGCCCTGTACAAGCTCCTCATCTCCCCCTATGGGCAGAGCCGCGCAACGGCTCACAGACTGAGCCCACAAGGACATAATACTATACAATACAGTGTGAATTACATTCACCACAAAGGCTACATGAATTGGATCCCCTGGCCAAGAAATAGTGAATGCGGCGGTTTTTGGACGTGTTGGAGTTTCCCAAGGTGGAGGAGGAACTGTTGGGGGGGGGGGGGGGGGGGGCGAGGGGCCCCCATTGGGTTGGTGGAGGTGATGGAGAGTATGGGGATGATGCAGGCAGATAAGGCCCCAGGCCAGGAAGGGTTCCTGGTGGAGTTTTATAAGATGGGGACCTGCGGCCTCAGGTGAGCACATATAATGCAGCTAGCGAAAAGTGGAAGCTCCCCCACACACTATCGCAGGCGTTTAATTCCCCGATATTGAAGAAAGATAAAGATCCGGAACAGTGGAGGTCCTGCCGTCCAATATCGTTATTAAATGTGGATGCCAAGGTGCTGGCTTCGCGTATTGAGGACAATGGACTGAGGGTGATAGGTGATGATCACACGGGTTTTGTGAAAGGGAGGCAATTGTCGGAGAATGTAAGGGCCGGATGTGGCCCTTATGTGGAGGTGGCAGTGGCAATGGATGCAGTGAAGGCTTTCGACCGGATGGAGTGGGTGTATATGTGGGAGGTGCTAGGATGGTTTGGGTTCAGGCAGGGGTTTGTGGGTTGGGTCCAGCTGCTGTATAGGGCACAGGTTGCAACTGGACGACGGGGTGAGCTCGGGGTACTTCGGGTTGTACCGTGGGACTAGGTAGGGGTTACCACATTGCTTTTTTGCCTTGGAAGTAGAGCCATTGGTAATGGCCCATGGAGCAGTGCGGGGTTGGAGATGGATTGTGCGGGGGTGGAGCATAAGGTCTCGTTGTATGCAGACGACCTGTTGCTGTATAGCTCGGACATACTGGGGGGCATTAGTGGAATCATGAGCACCTTGGAGGATTTTAGCCAGAAAACTGGCGTTGCCAAATATAAAGAATTATTGCTGGGCAGCTAACATCGCTATGGTTAAGAAATGAGTTGTCGGGAGGGGTAGGTGTGGGGGCGGATGAAGGCAGCCTCTTTCAGGGGAACAGGTTAAGGGGCGTTGTTGATGGTGCAACTTCCGTTTTCGCTGGCCAGGTTCTCCACAAGTCCAGTGGTGGTGGCGGCCTTGAGGATGTGGGGGCAGTGATGGCTGCATCTGAGGCTGAGAGGAGCCTTGGTGTGGGCATCGGTTTGTGACAACCACAGGTTTGCACTGGGGGGGTGCTGGACGCAAGGTTTCGGGGGTGGTAGCAGGCAGGGATTGAGCGGTTTGGGGATTTGTTTGTAGGGGGCAGCTGTGCGAGTTTAGAGGACCTAGAGGAGGAATATGAGTTGCCAGCGGGAAAGGGATTAGATACAGATTCGGGACTTTGTGAGGAAATAGGTGCTGTCTTTGGAGTTACAGGATAAAGTGCTGTCAAGGGTGGGAGTGGGTGAGGGGAATGTGTCTGATATTTATAAGGAGCTAATGGACTGGGAGGGAGCCCCCATTGGAGAAGTTAAACAGAAATAGGAGGAGGAGTTGGGGGGTGCTGGAGTTCAGGATGTGGGCGAAGGCCCTGAGGAGGGTGAATGCGTCCTCAGCGTGTGAAAGGCCTTATCCAGTTCACAGTATGATAGTGGCTAGGATGAGTAGGTTTTTTGAGGGGGTGGAGGATAGGTGTGGGCAATCCATGTCCACATATTCTGGGCATGTTCAAAACTGAAGGAGTTCTGGCAGGGATTTGCAGACATAGGGTGAAATTCTCCGACCCCCAGCAGGGTCGGAGAATCGCCTGGGGCGCCTAAAATCCCGCTCCCGCCGTGGCAGAGATTCTCCGCCACCTGGGAAGTGGCGGCGGCAGGAATCTCGCCACTCCGATCGGAGAGGCCCCTGCGGTGATTTTCCGGCCCAGATGGGCCGAAGTCCCGCCGCTGGGAGGCCTCTCCCGCCGCCGAGGTTTAAACCACCTCTGGAACGGCGGGATCAGCGGTGCGAGCAGGCCCCCGGGGTCCTGGGGGGGGCGGGGGGTGATCGAAGCCCCCACGGTGGCCTGGCCCGCGATCGGGGCCCCTCACTCATACTCCGGGCAAGTGCCCTGGCTGCACTAGTTTCTTCCGCGTCCACCACGGCCTCCGCCATGGCGGAAGCGGAAGAGAACCCCACATCGCGCATGCGCCGGCAGTGACGTCAGCGGCCAGCTGCCGCTGACGTCACTGCCGGCGCATGCGCGGACCGGCGAAAGCCTTTCGGCCAGCCCCGCTGCCGGGGACGCCGGTTTTTTACGCCGGTCTTCTGGTGGCAACCGCTCCGGCGCGGGGCTGGCCCCAAAGGTGGGGAGAATTCCCCACCTTTGGGGAGGTGCGACCCCTGAGTGGTTGGCGCCACTCCCCTACTCTGGGACCCTCTGTCACGCCGGGTAGGGGAGAATGCCGCCCATAATATCCGAGGTGCTAAGGGTCCCGAGCTCAGAGGTGGCCATATTTGGGTGTCGGAAGACCCGGAGTCCAGGAGGCGAGAGAGGCTGATATCTTGGCATTTGCCTCCCTGATAGCCCAGAGATGGGTTTTGCTTGGGTGGAGGGACTCGGAGCCACCAAAATTGGGTCGTGGGTGAGCGACCTGGTGAAATTCCTGAGATTGGAAAAGATTAAGTTTGTCTTGGGAGGCTCAGTTGATGGGTTTGCCTGGAGGTGGAATCCATTCAATGACTTAGAACATAGAACATAGAACAGTACAGCACAGAACAGGCCCTTCGGCCCTCGATGTTGTGCCGAACAATGATCACCCTACTTAAACCCACGTATCCACCCTATACCCGTAACCCAACAACCCCACCCTTAACCTTACTTTTTAGGACACTACGGGCAATTTAGCATGGCCAATCCACCTAACCCGCACATCTTTGGACTGTGGGAGGAAACCGGAGCACCCGGAGGAAACCCACGCACACACGGGGAGGACGTGCAGACTCCACACAGACAGTGACCCAGCCGGGAATCGAACCTGGGACCCTGGAGCTGTGAAGCATCTATGCTAACCACCATGCTACCGTGCTGCCTTTAAGGAGGATTGAGATGTCACAGGCGGAGGGATGGGGGGGTTTTGCGGATAAGGGGGTTAAAATGGGAAAGGCGGGATGAGAGGAGGGGCAGGGCACGGGGGGGGGGGGGGGGGTGCATTGATTAATTATTTATTATGGTGTTTCAGTTTGCACTTGCTCTTATTTGTGTGCTTGCTGTTTATATAAATGCCTTAATAAAAAATATTTTAAAACTGTAACAGGACAAAGCTGGCTAGCAGAATCACACAATAGTGACAAATGGAATTTAATATGAAAAAATGAAGTGCTGCAATTTGGCAAAGGGGATAGGTAGACGCAATACAGACTAAATGGCACAATTCTAAAGAATGTTCAGTGACTAGAGGTCTTGGTGCAGCAGATATTAGCAAAACATAACCATATGGGGCTGGATTCTGCATTTCTGAGACTAAGGGTTGGATTCACTGTCGGCTGACGCCAAAATCATAAAACGTGATTGGGCGGAGAATAGACTCCGATGCCAACATTGCGGTAGGCACCGGTTTGATGCCCAATCGGGATCCTCCGGCACCCCAAAAATGGCGTAAATGTGTCGCGTACTGCGCGCTGTTTAAGTGCAAGTGGCATATCATTAGTGAGCCTAACCCTCTGTTCTCTGGGGCCTCTGCGATTCACCGCCACTGATAGGCCAAGTTCCTGAAGGCGCGGTTCACTTGTGGTCTCAGTGGTTGGGAACCCGGCGTGATGGCTGCAGACTGTGTCCAGCACCGCCACGGTCGGGCGGGAGCCGTGCTGCTGGTCAAGGTGGCTTCCGCAAGGGCTGGGGTGATTGGTGGGGGGTGGCCTGGGGGTGGCCGGGGGCAGTATTTGGCAGTTTGGGTCTGTGCACAGCCGGTACCATGTCTTCCAACGCGACCGCTGCAGGTCGTCGGCATGCGCATGCGCGACAACGGACCCGGCCATTCTATAGGCGTTTATATCGTGTGAGCCAGGGGTTTTACTCGGTGTGGCTGCTGGCCCCTCACCGGTCACAGGATTGGTGAGGGTTTGCCGCCAATCCTCTTTTGTGAAACGTACAGTTCCCATGATGGCATCGGCATTTAGCCTCCAAAACGGTGAATCCAGCCCTGAGTGCTGATGGCAACGGAGAATCCTTGGACTTCCACAACAGAACAATCGGCACCACACCTGCCCCGATTCCGCTACTATTAATGTGCTCGCACTGCCGCCGCATGGAACACAATCATTTGTACTGAAAAACGGTGCAGCATGCAGTGCCGGAAGAAACTCCACAACCTCCTCAGGGCGGCCAGGGTGAGTAGGCAGTACTGTACCCCTGGCACAAACCCTGCCACCACACACACCCATAACCCACCCCTACTTCTGTTCTCAATATTTCTATCTATGGAACACAATGGTAGGTATTCTCCGTTAGCCAATGGCAAAATCACGGCAGGCGGCAATTTGATGCCAAATCGCGATTCGTCGTCACCTCGAAAACAGCGTCAATGCGACGTATGCCGCGCGTAGTTCAAACACCATTTGCATATCAGTGCGGCTCACAGACGTCTGCACTTGCGCAGTGAGGGTTTCGGCAGGTTAGGTGGGGTTACGGAGATCTAGGGCGAAATTCTCCGACCCCACGCAGGGTCGGAGAATAGGCGGGAAGCGGCGTTATTTCCGCTCCCGCAGGTTTTTCAATTCTCCCGCCGGTCATAAACCGGCGTTGTGCAAATCCCGCCGGCAGCCTGTGAAACAGCTGGTGCCGGCGGGATTTCATTTTTATTTTAAATTACCTTAAATCTCCGGCCCGGATGGGCCGAAGTCCCGCCGCTGGGAGGCCTTCTCCCGCCGCCGAGGTTTAAACCACCTCTGGAACGGCGGGCTCAGCGGCGCGAGCGGGCCCCCGGTGTCCTGGGGGGGCGGGGGGGCGAACGGACCCGGGGGGGTGCCCCCACGGAGGCCTGGCCCGCGATCGGGGCCCCCCGCTCACTCTGCGGGGCAGTGCCGTGGCGGCCAGCTGCCGCTGACGTCACTGCCGGCGCATGCGCCGACCGCCGAGAGCCTTTCGGCCAGCCCCGCTTCCGACGGCGCCGGGTGTTTGCGCCAGTCTACCGGTGCAAACTGCTCCGGCGCGGGGCTGGCCCCCAAAGGTGGGGAGAATTCCCCACCTTTGGGGAGGCGCGACCCCTGAGTGGTTGGCGCCACTCCCCTACGCCGGCACCCTCCGTCACGCCGGGTAGGGGAGAATCCAGCCCAGAGTGTGGGATTGGGCCTAATTAGGGTGCTCTTTGAGGGCCGTGCAGTCTCAATGGGCCGAATGGCTTCCTTCTGCACTGTAGAGATTCTATTAAATGTCGGATTATAGATCCTTTGCTACCCAGTAAAACTCCACCGTTCACATTGTTGAAAAGTTCAACTGATAGGAATGGGCAATAAATGACAAATGCTGCCGAGAATGGCATAGATACATCGAAGATAGGAGCAGGAGGAGGCTTTTTGCCCCTTCGAGCCTGCTCTGCCATTTATCACCATCATGGCTGATCATCCAGCTCAGTAGCCTCATCCTGCTTTCTCCCCATAACCTTTGATCTTATTCTCCCCAAGTGCTATATCTAGACGCCTCTTGAATATATTCAATGTTGTAGCATCAACTACTTCCTGTGGTAATGAATTCCACAGGCTCACCACTCTTTGGGTGAAGAAATGTCTCCTTATCTCTGTCCGAACTGGTTTAACCTGAATCCTCAGGCTGTGACCCCTGGTTCTGGACACACCTATCATTGGTAACATCTTCCCTGCATCTACCCTGTCTTGTCCTGTTAGAATTTTATACGTCTCTATGAGATCTACCCTCATTCCTCAGAACTCTAGCGAGAATAATCCTAACCTAGTCAATCTCTCCTCATATGACAGTCCCTCCATCCCTAGAATCAGTCTGGTAAACCTTCGCTGCACTCCCTCAAGAGCAAGAACATCCTTCCACAGAAAAAGAGACCAAAATTGCTCACAATATTCTAGGTGTGGCCTCACCAAGGCCCTGTATATTTGCAGCAACACATCCCTGCTTCCATAGTTGAAACCTCTTGCAATGAAGGCCAACATACCATTAGCCTTCTTTACCGCCTGCTGCACCTGCATGCTTACCTTCAGCAACTGGTGCGTAAGGACACCCAGGTCCCACTGCACACTCCCCTCACCCAATTTACAACCATTTCAGGTAATAATCTGCCTTCCTGTTTTTGCTTCCAAAATGAATAACCTCACACTTATCCAAATTATACTGCATCTGCCATTGATTTGGCCAACTTGTCCAGATCATGCTGTGGGGTCTCTGCATCCTCGTCACTGTTCAGCCTCCCACCCAACTTGGTATCATCTGCAAACTTTGAGATGTTACTTTGTTTCCTCTCTGCCAACCAGTTTTCTATCCATCTCAACACACTTCCCACAATCCCATGCGCTTTAATTTTGCACAATAATCTCTGATGCGGGACTTTGTCAAACGCCTTCTGAAAGTCCAAATATACCACATTGACTGGCTCCCCCTTGCCTACTGTACTAGTTACATCTTCAAAGAATTCCAACAGATTTTAAAGCATAATTTCCCCGTCATAAATCCATGCTGACTCTGATTGATCCGGCCACTGCTTTCTAAACGATCCGCTACAAACTCCTTGATAACGGAGTCAAGAATTTTCCCCACTACCGATGTTAGGCTCACTGGTCTATAATTCCCTGTTTGCTCTCTACCTCCCTTTTTGAATATTGGAGTGACATTAGCTACCCTCCAATCTGCAGGGACTGTTCCAGAGTCTATAGAATCTTGAAAGATGACCACCAATGCATCCACTATTTCCAGAGCCACCTCCTTAAGCACTCTGGGATGCAGATTCTCAGGCCCTGGGGATTTATCCACCTTTATTCCCATCAATTTTCCCAGCACCATTTCTCTACTAATACTTATCTCCCTCAGTTCTTCCCTCTCACTAAACCTTTCATTCTCCAATATTTCTGGTATCGGATTTGTGTCCTCTTTTGTGAAGACAGAACCAAAGTATGTATTCAATTGCTCAGCCATTTCATTGTCCTTCATTATACATTCCCCTGTTTCTGTCTGTAGGGGGCCGATATTTGTCTTTCCCAATCTCTTTCTCTTCACATATCTGTAGAAACTCCGAGTGTCAGTCTTTATGTTCCCTGCAAACTGTATTTTCTTTTCTTCATCAATCCCTCGGTCCTTCTTTGCTGAATGAACATACCAAGAATGAATAATATAAAACCCCCACAAACGTTACTGCAGAAATTACAGAACTATGAATACCTGGAGGTTATTCACAAAGAGGAGCATTTTTACCCGGGTATACTGTTCCTTCAGCTGAATTAAGGCCAGCTTCTGTTGAACGAAATGCAGCTCCAGAATGGCCCCTTCAACAGACACCTTCGCTGGACACCTAAACACAAACAAAATTGACATGGGTCATGGAAGCTTTTGAAGCTTTCACCTTCAAAATACATACCCTCCCCCCACCTCCCCCCTCCCAAACGGCCACCACTGGCCAGCGGGGTATCATATGGCCCACCCAAGGGCAACTCCTGCTGTAACCCCTACAGGGGGGCACGAGATGGGGCCATGTAGCGTAACGCTGGTTTGGGCAGCACCGGCCAACATTAACCTTGGGAGCAGGCACAGGCGCCAGGGTCAGGGTCCTTCTCCCCATAACTACTGATCCCCTTGTCATGATATGCAAACATGCAGCTAATAGGACACGACCAATGAGCAGTCGGGACACTCAGGGGTGGTATCTCACTATAAAAGGGATGAGGCACTCACGCCCCACCTCTTTCCACAGACCAACATCAACAGAGGAGACAGGGTGTATCCTCAGCATCACACCCCAGCACGTGACTTAGAGCAAGGCTGGTTCAGTTAGACTGAGTTACTACATTTAGATCAGCAGAGAGTCAAACTCATTGAGAATTGTGCTAATAGTTCAATAAAACATATTGAACTTGTCATAATATACACCAGTATATCATGGTGCAGACACACACTGACGGACACACACGACGCCGGCTCAGATTTCCATCTTGCTCTGCTAGCCTATCGCTCCACCCCGCTCTCCACCAGCCTGTCGCCTGCTCAGCTACTAATGAACCACACCCTCAGGACGACGGTGCCATCGATTCTCACCCCCAACCTTGATTATGTCCCCGTGCTCCACTGCATGCACATGTCTCAACTGCAGCAGAAAACGTCCCACAACTCACGGGCTGCTGACCTTCCCGACATCCATCCACGCGCACGGTTCGCATCAACCTCCCGGATGGTGGCTGGTCTGCGCCTGCTGTTCTAAGGCAGGTGGCCCCCCGCTCCTTCCTGGTCCGCTTACCAGATGGATCCATTCGGCGCCGCAACAGGCGTGCTCTTCGCCTTGTTCCAGAGTCGTCACGGGATCCTCCGACCAGCTCTGCTACTGATCCCGCCGTGGACTGTGTAGCGTTTCCGGTCACTCTGCCTGCCCCTGACTGTGCTGCAGCCCTCCCGGCTCCTGATGCGCCAGCTATTGCCCCACCCTTGAGGCGGTCAACCAGAGTTCGTCGCCCACCTCACAGACTGAACTTATGAACTCTTCCCAGAGAACAGAGGGTTAGGCTCACTAATGATATGCCACTTGCACTTAAACAGCGCGCAGCAAGCGACACATTTACGCCATTTTTAGGGTGCCGGAGGATTCCGATTTGGCATCAAACCGGTGCCTACTGCAATGTTGTTGTCATAATATACACCAGTATATCATGGTGCAGACACACACTGATGGACACACACAGGGACCAATCAACATGTACAAACACCACAGCCAATCACCTGTTAGAATACACACACTATAAAGGCAGAGGGCACCACGGTTCCCACTCATTCTGGGAGCTGCCTCTCAGTGTAACAAGAACTCATCCAGCCCAGCACAGACTTACACCACGTGCTGAGAGAATCAACTGGTTCGGACAAGGCTTGGGTCTCTAGTTTAAGTTAGCATCATTTAGGCCCACAGTCATCGTGTGTTACTTAGTTAGAAGTTAGTTAATAAAATTGAGTTGAACCTTCATCAGTGTTGGAAGAGTCTCTTCATCTCTCAAGTCTACATTAGCCAACACATCAGAACTCACTTCAAAAACTGCATCAAGTGGCAGCTTGTGTTATTCCAAATTACATAACACGACATGATACCAGGAGGCTGTTCGATCTAGTTAATTCAACTCAGCAAGATCCGTGGCAGCCAGCGAATGTATACCGGCACAATGGAAAAGATTCAGGCTCCTCACCAGCTCAGGACGTCTGGCAATCTCAGTGCCAACTGGCAGACATTCAAGCAGAAATTTCAGATTTACAATGGGGCATCTGATGCACGGAAGATAGCTCTTTTCCTCACCACATCGGGTGATCACGCCTTGGAAATATTCAACTCCTTTCACTTCGCCGAAGACCAGGACAAGACAAAGTTTCAGACCATCCTGGACAAGTTTGACAGCCACTGTAAGGTGGACACCAACGAAATCTTCGAGCGCTACATATTCAAGCAGCGATTGCAAAGTAAAGACGAAACCCTCACCTCATATTTAACTAACCATAGGCTGCTAGTGGAATCCTGCAACTTCGGTGATAACACTGACTCCATGATCAGAGACCAAATCGTTTTTTGGAGTTCACTCTGATCCTCTGAGAGCAGTTACTGAAGATCAAGCACATGACCCTGCCATCGCGATTGAAACATGCACAGTGCATGAGCACGCTAAAAATCGCTATTCCCAGTACAAATCTGCAGAAAATGATAGACTAGCCTCCCACGAGGCGGAGAGTGTGCAGGCCAAATCCTGGATGCAGCGCCTCAACATTGACGAAAGCGGCCATTTCATGCGCTCTTCCCGGGGCCCGATGCATGCACGTTGCGAACGGTTTAACGAAGCGGCCGAAACCCTCACTGCGCAAGTGCAGACGTCTGTGAGCCGCACTGTGCATGTGCAACGACGCACGGAGCGTCAGGACGCTGACGTCATGATGTGTTCGAACTGTGGCACTGCCCATTTAAAGAAACACTGCCCTGCAAGAGGCAGACGCTGTTTAAACTGCGGGAAGCCAGGCCACTATGCAGCCCTGTGCAGATCTGCACCATCAGTCAGGAGACAGCGCTCCCAATTCCGACAATGGTGCATCCGGAGTGTGCAACAACGCCTACAGGATTCTGATCCCGGCAGTGCAACGGATCCAGATGATGAATGCCTGGACAACGCCTACCGTGTGGGCATTATTACAACATGTGAATATGCCACACCAGACACATCGCAAGTCCAATCCATCCTAGCTGTGGATTCCGAGGACGAATGGCGAGCAGTGATGAAGGTCAACCACTGCCCCATCCAGTTCAAGCTGGACACAGGTGCCTCTGCCAACCTCCTCTCACAGGCAGATTTCAGACGTATTAAGAAGACCCCGTGATCCTTCCAGCTGCCTGCAAGCTCCTGGATTATAATGGGAATCCATCACGGCACTGGAATCCTGCCACCTGCACGTATCCAACCGACACACACAAGCACAGTTACGCTTCAAAATTGTTAAGCCAGACAGGGCATCCTACTAGGTGCGCACGCCTGCAAGCAGCAGAACCTCATTCAAAGGGTTTACTCCATGACATCCTCCCATGTAGATCTTCAGGTCGGCATCGACGACATCCTCGTCCAGTATCCAAATGTGTTCAACAGGATGGTAACGCTGCCGTATCGATACAAGATTCTGCTACGACCTGATGCCAAGCCAATGGTCCACGCACCACGACGAGTCCCTGCTCCACTGAGAGAGCGCCTGAAGGCACAGCTCAAGGATCTTCAGCAAAAAGACATCATATCCAAGGTCACCGAACCGACTGACTGGGTCAGCTCGATGCTGTGTGTAAAGAAGCCTTCGGGAGACCTGCGCATCTGCATTGATCCAAGGATCTCAATAAGAATATGATACGGGAACACGACCCAACCCGAAGCGGGAGGAACTCACGAGTGAGATGCCACACGCGCGCTTCTTCACCAAATTGGATGCATCACAGGGATTTTGGCAAATCCAGCTGGAAGAGTCCAGCAGAAGGCCCTGCACCTTCAACACGCCTTTTGGCAGATACTGCTACAATCGCATGCCATTTGGCATCATCTCGGCATCAGAGATATTCCATCGCATCATGGAGCAGATGATGGAAGGCATTGAAGGGGTTCGCGTGTACGTGGACGACATCATCATATGGTCCACGACCCCTGAAGAACATGTGTCCCATCTCCAGAAGGTATTCCGCCGTGTACATGCCAACGGCCTAAAGTTAAACAGATCCAAATGTTGTTTTGGCACATCGGCGCTCAAGTTCCTAGGCGACCAGATCTCACAGAATGATGTGCGCCCGGGCACAGACAAAATCAAGGCCATCAAGGTGATAAAGGTCCCGGAGGACAAAAAGGGGGTGCTGCGCTTCTTGGGTATGGTCAATTTTCTGGGCAAGTTCATTCCAAACATGGACACACACACCACTGCCCTACGCAACCTGGTGAAAAAGTCAACTGCTTTTGAATGGAAGGTGATACACCAGACAGGGTGGCTCGAGCTGAAAGCCAAGCTCACCACTGCACCAGTCCTGGTATTCTTCGACCCGGATCGGGAGACAAAGATATCCACAGATGTGAGTCAGGATGGAATCAGTGCGGTGGGTTGGGGGCCTCTTTTGCTCCGCGCCGGCCCCTGTAGCCCTGCGCCATGTTGCGTCAGGGCTGGCGCGGAGAAGGAAGCCACCGCGCATGCGTGCAAACGCGCCGGTCACACTGCGCATGCGCAGACGCGCGGCGCCCATTTGACGCCAGTATTGGCAGCTGGAGCGGCGTGAGTCGTTCCAGTGCCGTGCTGGCCTACAGAGGGGCTCGGAATCGCTGCTTCTGGGGGCTGTTGAAGCCGTCGTGAAACGCGACGGCGTTTACGACGGCGTCAACGCTTAGCCTCACGATCAGAGAATCCCGCTCTGGATCTCTGCTTGAAAAGGAAAATCACTGCACACAATGGTAGAAAAAGCAGGTGGATAGGACTGCATGGATAAGCCATCGTACAAGCACAATGAGCTGAATGGCCACTTTCTGTGCTGTCAGATTCTGATCACCCATTGGGTAGAATATTGCATCTTTTTAGGGGATGTTAAATAAGTATTTTAAGCTGAAGACATTGCAGGGTAGTAGAAATAATTTTGGAATGTACTAGTAAAGAAGTAATATGATGATCCAAATGACTCCTTCTGTGCGAAATGCTGAAAAACATTCAAGGAGGTAAAGATATGGATGAGCTGGAGATATAGATGGATATGCTACATATTCAGTTCTGTTGAAGGATCATTTAGATCAGAAACATTAACTCTGTTTATCTCTCCACAAATATTGCCCGACTGCTGGGTTAATGCAGCATTTTCTGTTATTATTTCAGTTTCCAGTATTTTACTTTTATTTCATTAACATTTTAGTTACTTTAATGGTATACTCACCCATTATCTCGAATGAATGCCTGTTTCCTTTTCTCAGTCTGCTGGATACTTCCTTCCATTTCTTCCATCATCCGTTGGATAGAGTTCAATTTGGTTTCCAACAATGCAGCATCCAAGGGTTTCCGCAACTCCAGGTCCCGAATTTGGCGACCTGCTTCTTGCAGCCTGGTTTCCACAGCTTGTGCCAGTTCCAACACCCTCTGAGACAACAAATTAATCTAGAAAGAACAGAGACAACTGTGTTATCGGTTGACCATGACTCAGTGAGTAGCGCTTGTGCCACAAAACTGTGGATTCCACTCAATGGTCTTGAGTATATAACCCAAGTGTTGGAGGTGCTGGGTGGGATTTTCCGTTTCTCAGGCTAAGTGTTGACGCTACGCAGTATTTGTGGATTTTCAAGAAAGCAAAACTGGTGCTGAACCTGGATCGATTCAGCAATTGCGGAGGGGCTAGCACCGGCGTCACATGGGACACAACCGATTCCAATGGAAAAGGGTGCGGGATACACTCAGAAGGCTGACAAGTTGCAGCCACATATACACATTGCAATCCCCAAATACACTCATCCCATCAACAAGATGGCATTGGTTGTGCTGGAGTGCGCCATACAGCTGATGGGTCGACTGGGGCCAGAGGGCACCTAGTGGGAGGTGGTCAGGGGGGACACCTATACCACCCGTGTTCACAGTGGGCAGTCAGCAGTGTCCGCAGCTGCATGGCTGCCTTGCCAGCTGTGGCAATGGTGTTCGTGCCAGTCCACCCTGACCCCACAGCCCACCGCCTGGCCATTCACCGCTACACCCCCGGCCCTGGCTGAAGCCCCCAGCCAGCAGCACAACTGTCAGCAAACTATGGCGATGTTGGAAACTCTCTCCCTCAGCAGCCATGGTGCCAGTTTCATGGTTTTTAAAAGCACTAGTGAACCGTGCCATCGGGAATTCAGCCCATCAGAGGCGGAGAATCACAGAGGCCCTGAAGAATATCGGGTTAGGCCCAAAAATGACATGCAAACGGTGGTTAATATGGGCGGGATTCTATGATCCCGCGCTGGGTCGGAGAATCGCCATGGGGGAACGCGAATCCCGCGACACCGCTCCAACGGCGGGCCGCCGATTCTCCAGCAATTGGAGAATCGGCGCCAATGGCACCAGCGTGGTCGCCGCGGCGCCGGTCAGGGCAGCGGCAATTCTCTGTGCTCGATGGGCCGAATGCCCGCTGAGTTCGGCCAAGTCCCACCGGCATCGTTCGCTTGTTGTCCTATCCGGTGGGACCTCGGTGTTCTGGCTGCGGGGGCCGTCCTGGTGGGGGGGAGGGGGGATCTGACTCTGGGGTGGGCCTCCACGTTGGCCAATCCCGCAATCGGGTGCTACCGATCGGCGGGCAGGCTAATTCCGGGCAGGCCTATGTTCCATCGTGTCGGGCCCCTGTAGGGCTCCGCCATGTTGCCCAGGGGCCGGTGCGGAGACGACAACCCATGTGCATGCGTGGACCCGCGCCGCCCACGCTGTCTCCCGTATCAGCAGCTAGAGCTGCGTGAAGCTCTCCAATGCCGTGCTGGCCCACTGTGCGGCGCAGGATCACTGATCCTTGCGGCCAGATGACTCCGTCGTAAAACACTCCGGCGTTTACGACGGCGTCAACACTTAGCCCCATTATGGGAGAATCCCGACCTATCTGTGCATTCCAAACCGCGTTGATGCCACTGTCGAGGTGACGGGAATAACGATTTGGCGTTAACCTATTCTCCGACCAATCACGTTTCGTGATTTCGACGTCAGTCAACATAGAATCCTGCCGCTATCTTTGAGATGAGATGTTAAACTGAGGCCCGATCTTGTACCTGCCCCCTTTTCGGCCCCCCCCCAAGGTTTTTGATAACCCCCATTTTCAACATCCCCTCCCCCCAACCCTCTCAAGGCCCAGGGATCCCCCTTCATCTCCCTCTTTCTGGTAAGCACCCCGCCCCCCCCCCCCCCCCCCCCCCCACCGCGCCCCCCTCCTCCCCGGCACCCCCAACTGGGCCCAATCCCTGGCAATGCAATCCGGAACATGGGCACTATGTCTGTGCCCTGGCACCCTGGCACTGGAGTGTCACAAATCTCACGAGAGGTCTCTCGCAAGATTCAACAGCCTTGTCCCGCCATAAAGTTGGCCGAGCAAGGCTACTGAATCGCGCCCCTAACCTCACTAATGGGCTGGATTCTCCAGCCTGGAGACTAAGGGTCTTTTGAACCAAAATGTCTCTAAGTGTGGTAGTGAGTGGAAACTGCCGCGAGCTGCCCGATGTTTGGCCTGGCGAGGCTGTCACCACTATAAAACGCTAATTGGTGCACTTAAAGAGTCCCCACGGGCTCCATGCTGCAAATCATGGTTCACTGGCTGATTCACCAGGACCGTGCTCACCAGCCCCGTGCAAACAAGTGACAGCAGCACTAAACGGCTCCTGCACAGCCAATCTCACTCCGCCTGCAGCCATACCGCCACGGACACCATCCCACCGCTTTGGCGATGCCGTCCTGGGTCAATTGTTGGACGGGGTGGAGGCCAGATGAGAGACAGGGTGGCGGAGCTGCCACTGGCCAGGCCTCCTGGTTGGTAAATCGAGAGGTAATGAGTTTGTTCCGTATGCGGTGGTGCTGGATCACACGTCGAGTGCCCTGCCCTTCCAGCTCGGACTCCATGTTTGGATCCTCCTGGACACCATCCTCATCCTCCTCATCAGATGAGGCCTGCCATTCTTCCTCCTCCTCCAGCATGTCACCCGCTGTGGCGCAATGTTATGAAGGAAGCAGTAGGCCACCATGAAGCTTGAGACCATCTGAGGGTTATACTGGGGCACCCCACCAGAGCGGTCAGACATCAGAAGTACATCTCGATGAAGCCGATGCATTGCTCGATGACGCTCCTGGTTGCTGTGTAAGCATCTGTATAACAGCTTTCTCCCTCTATCTGGGACTTCTGCACAGGAGTTATTAGCTATGACCTCAGCGGGTAACCCTTGTCACCCACTAGCAAACACCTTACTCAAGCGAGCGCCTCGAAGGTGCCAGGAATCGACAAGTGCACCAGGATGTATGTGTTGTGCACACTGCTTGAACATCAGGCGCAGACATGCATAATGTACAGTTGGTGGTCACACACCAACTCCATATTCATGGGGTGGAAGCCGTTCCTATTGATGAAAGGCACCCAGTGATCAGAGGGCAACAAGCACGCCATCGACATTTACAGACATGAGCGGACATTTGCAATATCCCACACAGGTCTCTACACAGGTCTCCCTTGAGCCCTGAAATGAGCCCGAGGCATCAAATTTCACCTTGATGGCCATCAAGACCGGGTGTCCTCCTTTATACCCCCACAGTGCCAGGTACACCACCATCTGGCACAATGGAAGCAAAATACTGTACACACCCTGTCTGCATCAACGGGACCGAGGTGGTGATGGTTGACAGCTTCAAATTCCTAGATGTGCACATCACGAAAAATCTGTCCTGGTCCACCCACGTCGATGCTACCATCAAGAAAGCACAACAGCGCCTGTACTATCTGAGGAAACTAAGGAAATTCGGCATGTCCACATTGACTCTTACCAATTTATACAGATACACCATAGAAAGCAGCCTGTCTGGCTGCATCACAGTCTGATATGGCAACTGCTCGGTCCAAGACCGTAAGCAACTAGAGTCGTGAATACCGCCCAGTCCATCACACGAACCTGCCTCCCATCCATTGACTCCATCTACACCCCCCGCTGCCTGGGGAAAGCGCGCAGCATAATCAAAGACCCCTCCCATCTGGGTTATTCATTCTTTCAACTTCTTCCATTGAGTAGGAGATACAAAAGTCTGAGAACACGCACAAACAGATTCAAAGACAGCTTCTTCCCCTTCTTATGGACTGATCTGGAGCTGGATTCTCCGGTCGCCGACGCCGAAATCGTGGGCGGAATTCTCTGATAATGGGGCTATGTCCCTAAGCCCACGGGAAAACGGCCGCGAATCACTCTGGACTTTCCTGGAGAAAGTCCAGTGTGATTCTCAGATTTGAAGGGGGCTTGCAGGGCCCCGGAGTGCTCCTCGCAGCTCCGGCTGTCGATACGGGGCCCTGCACTTCCGGCAACATGGAGGACCCACACAGTGGGCTGGTTCCTAAATTATAGGCCCCCGCCAGATCGCACCCGCCGATCGGTGGCATCCAATCGCGAGCCTGGCCGTCCTGGAGGTTCCCCCTGGTGACGGATCCCCCCCCGCCCCTCACCAGGGGGGTCGCAGACCGGGTGGAACCATGAGCGAACCATGCCGGCGGGATCTCGGCCATTTGTCGGCAGAGAATCGCCGCGGGGGCCTCTTTGAATGGCCCCTGACCGGCACCACGTTGACCACGTGCACGCAACTGGTGGCGATTCTCCGGTTGTCCCATCCTCCGCCCCTGCGCCGAGCATGATTTCAGCGGGTTGGCTCGGAGAATCCCACCCCGTGTTCGCCGATCGGCCGGAGAATCACTGTTCCTAACCAAATCGGGGGCGGCGCCGCTTTCGTGATTCTCCGCACCCTCCAAAGCGGCGCACTCGGAGGGTACGCCGCATGACGTACCGACAGCCTCAGGACTTTGCCTGAGGCCCGGCCCCCCTGATGCTCCGCCCCTGACTGGCTAAGGTCCCAATGACATGGGTCTCTCATGGTCTTATCCGTTGGAAACTCGGCGTGGTGGCTGCGGACTCGCGCCGCCATAGTCGGGGAAGGGCCGATCCGCGGGCAGGGGGGATTTTATCAGGGTCTGGGTGCACTGTAGGGGGGGTGGGATGGGGCCCGCGAGCTGGTCAGACGGGGGGGGGAGCACTATTTTGTGGGCCAGGTCCGCAAGCGGCCAGGGCCATGTACCACGCCGCGGTCGCTGCCGTGTGCATGTACGGCCACGGACCCGGCAATTCTCCGGCCCCTATCGGCGGGTAGAACCGGATGCCAGCCCTCAGCAAAATGGAGGATCGGTTTTTCTGGCGTTTAGCCCCACCGTTCCCATGCCGGCGTGGGGAGATAGCCCCAAAATTGGAGAATTCAGCCACTGATCTCTTCACACATCTTCTCTACTGAGTTGTACTGCTTCACCCAATGCCTGTGTCTATGTATTTCCATTGCATATTTATGTGTGCCCTATTTTTTTAATGTATAGAATGATCTATTTGGATTAAACGTAGAACAATACATTTCACTGTACCTCGGTACACGGGACAATAAACAAATCCAATTCAACTTGTGATCCCCAGGGGTGGGTGAGCTCATAGTGTCACTGGTGAAGCTTTCAGTCTGAGTAGGGCTGGAGACCAAGGAGGGTTCCAATGGCAACGGTACATTTGTCTTTTGTTTGTGGTGAGCTCACACCAACCAACGCCAAAGGGCTTCCGCCAGCCGGCGCGAGTCGGTGCGTGAGCGGGAGCGCCAGCATGTGCTGGCGTCATCCCCACACATGCGCACAGGGATTCACTTGCACATCGGCCATCGCAGATGATCATAACGGCCGATGCAGAAGGAATAGAGTGCCCCCACGGCACAGGCCCACCCGCGGCTCGATGGGCCAGGCCAGCGTGGGCGCACCTCCAGGGCAAGATCCCCCCGCGACCCCCCAGGAAGGGACCTACTCTGATTTACGCCGGCGGTGGGACTTCGGCTCATCACAGGCCAGAGAATTCGGGCGGCCACGGCACCCATTAAGTCACGCCGGACCCCGCCATTCTCCGAGGTGGGCGGCGCGACCCACGCCGGCCCGGTCTTTGGGGGACGGGAGAATTGGGAGGACGGCGGGGGTGGGATTCACACCGACCCCTGCCGATTCTCCCACCGGAGCGGGGCTGGCCGAAAGGCTTTCGCCGGTCGGCGCATGCGCCAGCAGTGACGTCAGTGGCAGCTGGCCGCTGACGTCACTGCCGGCGCATGCGCGATGTGTGGTTCTCTTCCGCATCCGCCATGGCGAAGGCCGTGGCAGCCGCGGAAGAAAATAGTGCACCCAGGGCACTGGCCCGGAGTCTGAGCGGGGGGCCCCGATCACGGGCCAGGCCACCGTGGGGGCACCCCCCGGGGTTCGATCGCCCCCCGCCCCCACCCAGGACCCGGGGGCCCGCTCGCGCCGCTGATCCCGCCATTCCGGAGGTGGTTCAAACCTCGGCAGCGGGAGAGGCCTCTCAGCGGCGGGACTTCGGCCCATGCGGGCCGGAGAATCACCGCAAGGGCCTCTCCGATCGGAGTGGCAAGATTCCGCCGCCGCCACTTCCCGGGTGGCGGAGAATCTCTGCCACGGCGGGGGCGGGATTTTATGCGGCCCCAAGCGATTCTCTGACCCTGCTGGGGGTCAGAGAATTTTGCCCCACATAGCTCTGTATCAATTCTCCTACTGCCCCACTCTCCCCACACAGCCCTGTATCAATTCTCCTACTGCCCCACTCTCTCCACACAGCCCTGTATCAATTCTCCTACTGCTCCACTCTCCACACAGCCCTGTATCAATTCTCCTACTGCCCCACTCTCTCCACACAGCCCTGTATCAATTCTCCTACTGCCCCACTCTCTCCACACAGCCCTGTATCAATTCTCTTACTGCCCCACTCTCTTTACACAGCCCTGTATCAATTCTCCTGCCCCACTCTCTTTACATAGCCCTGTATCAATTCTCCTACTGCCCCACTCTCTCCACACAGCCCTGTATCAATTCTCCTACTGCCCCACTCTCCCCACACAGCCTTGTATCAATTCTCCTACTGCCCCACTCTCTCCACACAGCCCTGTATCAATTCTCCTACTGCCCCACTCTCTCCACACAGCCCTGTATCAATTCCCCTACTGCCCCACTCTCCCCACACAGTCCTGTATCAATTCTCCTACTGCCCCACTCTCTCCACACAGTCCTGTATCAATTCTCCTACTGCCCCACTCTCTCCACACAGCCCTGTATCAATTCTCCTACTGCCCCACTCTCCCCACACAGCCCTGTATCAATTCTCCTACTGCAGCACTCTCTCCACATAGCCCTGTATCAATTCTCCTACTGCCCCACTCTCTCCACACAGTCCTGTATCAATTCTCCTACTGCCCCACTCTCTCCACACAGCCCTGTATCAATTCTCCTACTGCCCCACTCTCTTTACACAGCTCTGTATCAATTCTCCTGCCCCACTCTCTCCACACAGCCCTGTATCAATTCTCCTACTACCCCACTCTTTCCACACAGCTCTGTATCAATTCTCCTACTACCCCACTCTCTCCACACAGCCCTGTATCAATTCTCCTACTGCAGCACTCTCTCCACATAGCCCTGTATCAATTCTCCTACTACCCCACTCTCTCCACACAGCCTTGTATCAATAATCCTACTGCACCACTCTCTCCACATGGCCCTGTATCAATTCTCCTACTGCAGCACTCTCTCCACATAGCTCTATATCAATTCTCCTGCTGCCCCACTCTTTCACACAGCTCTGTATCAATTCTCCTGCTGCCCCACTCTCTTCACATAGCTCTGTATCAATTCTCCTACTGCCCCACTCTCCCCACATAGCCCTGTATCAATAATCCTACTGCACCACACTCTCCACATAGCCCTGTATCAATTCTCCTACTGCCCCACTCTCCCTTCATAGCCTTGTATCAATAATCCTACTGCACCACTCTCTCCACATAGCCCTGTATCAATTCTCCTACTGCAGCACTCTTTCACACAGCTCTGTATCAATTCTCCTGCTGCCCCACTCTCTTCACATAGCTCTGTATCAATTCTCCTACTCCTCACCTACTCCACATAGTCCTGTATCAATTATCCTACTGCACCACTCTCTCCACATAGCCCTGTATCAATTCTCCTACTGCAGCACTCTTTCACACAGCTCTGTATCAATTCTCCTGCTGCCCCACTCTCTTCACATAGCTCTGTATCAATTCTCCTACTCCTCACCTACTCCACATAGTCCTGTATCAATTATCTTACTGCACCACTCTCTCCACATAGTCCTGTATCAATTATCTTACTGCACCACTCTCTCCACATAGCTCTCTATCAATTCTCCTGCTGCCCCACTCTTTCCCCAATGTTATGTGCCGCTGCAAATTTTCATCCACTTTTTCCATTATGGTTGCAGTAGCTCTTTGTCACCCAATCCCTGTGTCAAAGCTTTCTAATCTCCAATAACCATCTATCCTAACCTCACTCTAATTTCATTATACATGCCATGAGCTTTCCTATCATCAAAGGCTCTGCGTGCAGTGGAAATAACCTTGCTTTATTGATACCATCAAAACCCAAAGGGTCTCTATAAATCACCTCTCATCCTGGCCTGTTGTAATGAGACAGGCTGACAGGAGGTTTTAATTCTATAATAAATGGAAAAGTACCTCAATTTGGCCGAGGAGGAGAGATTGTTACTGAGATGTTTCAACCTTTCACCCACTAATGTAAATAATTCAACAAGGCTGGTTCATGTCAAAAGATACATTTGTTAGTTAAACACAATCAGTAGTTCATGGTTTGGACTATAAAAACATTTTCCATGTCTGTCAGGCAACAGCTTGCCTGGTTAACAATTTCTGCCTGGGTGAGACATTACAGAACAAGATAAATAGTCTATGATGAGCACTTTTTGCATCAAAGGTAACCAGGTGCAAAATGGACCCTGTTTCGGCACACTTTGTGACAATATGTAATCAGTATTTAAATCTTCAATATTTGTTTTCTAAATTTGAGCAGCTAACTTGCAAGGTCTGATTGTCTGCACTAGGGAAAGTAATTTTAAACAAACAGGAAAAGCAAATTAAAATTTTAAGATGTCAATTTAGGATTTTTAATTTTACCAGTACATTTATGGAGTTGAGGTTCAGATCAGCCAATATCTGATTGAATCGCAGGACAGTCTGGAGGTGAAGGAACAAATGCAATCAACTCTGGGAAGAAAATACTTCTGAAGCGTCTGGTTGAAACAATTGCGAGATCAAAGGGAAGGAACATATGTAAGGAAATACTGAAGCTTCTGGATGGGGCAGTGTAAATCAATTTAGACCCAGAGAACTGGTTGCTGACAGCTTCACGGGACACACCAGGAGAGAAAGTGCACTGTGTTGTTAAAAATTACTGGAATTCGGGACTTCCGGTTGCGGCTATGCGGAGCTAACCCGCACGTTCGGCATCTCCCGCCAGGAATGGACTGTTGGGCTCTTTTTAGGGCCCCCTTTTCGACGTTTCCTGATGTGGGAAGGAGTCAGCAACATTTCCCCAATCCCCAGTAGTATATGGCCTGGACCAGGAGTGGGGCGAGTAAGAAAGTGGTTTCAGCACCAAAGCAGAAGTGAGGGAAGAAGCACAAGATGGCGGCGGGTGGAGACCAGGAGGCAGTGGGCGCAGGAGCAGCAGGAGACTCTCCAGCGCTGCTTCAGGGAGCTTAAAGCGGAGCTGCTGGAGCCGCTGAAGGCTTCAATTGACAAGCTGCTGGAGACCCAGACGGCCCAGGGGGTGGCGATTCGAGAGATCCGGCAAAAGGCCTCCGAAAGAGAGGACGAGACCTTAGGCCTCGCGGTGAAGGTGGAGATGCACGAGGCGCTCCATAAAAAATGGCAGGAGACGTTCGAAGAGATGGAGAACCGGTCGAGGCGGAAAAATCTGTGGATCCTGGGCCTTCCGGAAGGGCTGAAGGAGTCTGACATGGGGGCCTACGTGGCCATCATGTTAAATTCGCTGATGGGAGCTGGGTCCTTTCAGGGGGCCCTGGAGCTGGAGGGGGCACACAGAATATTGGTATGAAGACCCCCACCTCACTTATTTCCTTTCAATCTGGTACGTCCACCAGACCTTGCTTTTAAAGGTTCACCTACCACTGGTGACAACACTGGCAAAATTACAAACTTTGGATTTCTTGTCCGCTTCCCGTTTCATCACATTTTGTGCAACTTCTAAATGTTGTCTCGCCAATTCACCTGCTCTATTTAATTGTTCCCTAAAATTTGACACGTAATCCAATAATGTAATTTCCGATTTTCACTCTTCAATTTTTCCTTCATCTATTTAAGTGGTCCTCTTACCACATGCCCTAAAATTAGTTCAAAAGGACTAAATTTGGTTGACTCATTAGATGCATCCCTAATTGCAAACAGTACGAATGGAATTCCTTTATCCCAATCCTCTGGATAACCTTGACAATACGCCCTCAACTTAATGTCTTTCATGTCTGATGCCACCTTTCTAACGTTCTCTGCGATTCTAGATGGTACGCAGTTGATTTAAATTGTTTTATTCCTAAACTCTCCGTAACTTCTTTGAATAATCTCAAGGTAAAATTGATCCTTGATCCAATTGTATTTCTGTGGGTAGTCCATATCTAGTAAAGAATTTAAGTAATTCCTCCAAAATATTTTTAGCTGTAATATTACGTACTGGAATGGCCTCTGGAAACCTCATAGACATATCCATTATCATCAAAATGTATTGATTCCCAATTGTTGTTTTAGGAAGCCGTCCTACGCAACCCATGAGGACCCTTGTAAAAGGTTCCTCAAATTCTGGAATGGGTATTAAGGGTGCTGGTTTTATCACTGCTTGAGGTTTCCCTATCACTTGACATGAGTGACATGATTGACAAAGTTCAACTACATCTTTATGTAGTCTAGGCCAATAAAAATGTTTTTCTATTTTAACTTATGTTTTCTTTAATCTCAAATAACCTCCCACCGGTACCTCATGTGCAACTCGCAACACCTCCTTTCTATACCCTACCGGCAATACTACTTGATGGACTTCTGCCCACTTTTCATCCGCCTGCATATATCAAGGTCTCCATTTTCTCATCAAGACAACACTTTAATGTAATAACACTCTGGTGTACACATAGATTCCTCTTCCGTGTATACTTTCTGATACATCTGTTTTATTTCTACATCTTTTTGTTGTAACACCGCCAATTTTCCTGAACTAAAAATATCCGCTTCATCCTCCACCTGTTCTTGTTCTTTTTCAACCATCTGATCAAAAATCGTTTCTGATAATTGCACTTCAACGTCATCTTCACTCTTTGATTTCTCCTCTTGTCTTAACCTGTGACTTTGTGACCTTGTTACTACACAATCCGGAAAAATCCCAGGATATTCATCCTTCAACACTTCAGTTGTCTGATTTTCCACTGGCTTATCAACCACAGTAGACATCACTCCCACCTGCGATCCAGCTATATCATTACTCAAGATAAACTGTATTTCTGGGCAGGATAGTTTCTCTATTACTCCTACTACCACTTCACCACTCTTCACTGGACTTTCCAACCTTACCTAATATAAAGGAACACGACTCCTCTTGCCCTGAATTCCACATATTACCCCCTTTTCTGGCAACATTCTTCCCAAAACACATAACTCCTCATCTCTTACTGTTAAAGATTGACTAGCTCCCGTATCTCTTAAAATTGTGACTTCTTTCCCTGCTCCTCCTGATACAGATACACATGAGTAAACTTTACCCACACAAGTAAATTCTTTGAAAAGATCTGGCACCTTCTTATCAATCACCTCTTGATCAGGCTCTACAGTCTTTTGCACCTCCTTCGCTTCACTTAGGCTTTCCTTTACCACTTTAACAAACCCCACTGTCTTATCCTGTTTTACCACATCAGCCTTTCCAGTGCTTTTCTTCAACCACCAACACTGTGACTTCACATGGCCTAGTTTATTACAGTGAAAACATTTGAAATTTTTCATTTCTTTTCCACTGTCCTGGATTTCTTTTTTAGTTTAAGGTACATTCTCCTTATTATCTACCATCAGATCACCTTTACCTTTCCCACTTGAGTATTTCTCATATCCCCAGTTTCTATCCCTCACAGGCTGCAACTGATGTCGGAAACCAAACTTTGATTTATGAACTAATTCATAATCACCTGCCATTTCTGCAGCTAACCTCGCAATTTTAACCCTCTGATCTTCCACATAGAGTTCTCATGTTTCATGGCCATGTTTCATGGCCATTTTCTGAAGTTCAAACTCTCTCTCTTTATCTTTTTCCCTGATCTGTATCTCCCTTTCTCTTTCTTTTGTTCTGTGAGGGCTATCTTTCTTTTCTCCTTTCGCCTCTCGCCTTTTCTTTTTCCTCTCTATCTCTTTTGTATTCAAGCCGCTTTAGCTCTTTCTCATGTTCCATTTGTTTAATTTGTAACTGAATTTTTGCCATTTCCAATGAGTCAAACTGTATCTCAGGCAACTTTAAATGCTTAGCCACTGCCATAATTACCTCATCTTTTCGCTTTTCATCAGGTAATGTTAACTGCAATGTTTTTGCCAAATCTAACAGCCTGCTTTTAGTCTCTGTCCGTAAAGTACTGTGTGTGACCGTCTCCACCCCCAAAAACATCAGAGTCTCTGAAAGAGCCATTGTCCATAACACACTCCCTACTTAAACTAGAATACCACACCTGAAAAGCAACCACAATATGCTCACCCGTCTCTGTCTTTAAGTTCACTTAGCCAATCCAATAAATAGACTTTTATCCCCCTCGAGCCCCCAATTTGTTATGGACCAGGGTTTAGAGAACCCCAAAGAGTATCATGGGGTTCACTTGACCCACAACTTTTGCTAGATTGTGGTATGGGGAGCCCACAGCCCACTCTACATGTGTGGTACAGCAGAAATGGAAAAGTATTTTTTAAAGCAAAACAATGTTTATTCTATGAACTCAAGTTAACCTTTTTAAAACATACAATGAGCATCTTAGCAACCATCAATTCAAATACAACTCCCGAAGACTACAACACTAAGTAATCATGAATAACTTCCTAAACAACATCCAGAAGATAGAAGAAATGCCTTTTAACAGAAGCACATCAGGTTTACATTCACGACTGAGAACATTTATAATACTGAATTCACCAAATGATCAAGAGATAGTCTTTTCATGGCAGAGAGATCAACAGTACACCTGCTATGCCTGGCTTCAGCTCTAACACTGAAAACAAAACTAAAACACACCCTGCAGCAAACAGCCTAAAACAAAAGTAAAAAGCTGACAGACAGCCCAGCTCCACCCACTTTCTGACATCACTGATAAACATCTATTTCTTAAAGGTACATTTCTTAAACACCCATTTCTCAAAGGTACTCTCACATGACACCACCCCACCCCTTCCCTGCCCCTCTGCAGTCAACACCTCCCCTACATAAGTCACTGGCACGGACGCCACCTCCTCCTCCTCCCTCAGGGTGCTTGATGGCCCCAGGACTACTCTTCGGGATGACGTCAATGCCAGTGACATCCACAGGGTAAGTTTTTAGAGTCCATTATTAAAAATGTGATCGCAGAGTACTTGGAAGTGCTTGATAAAATAGGACCGAGTCAGCAGGGCTTTGTCAAAGGGAGATCATGTCTGACAAATCTGTTAGAGTACTTTGAGGCGGTAACAAGTGAAAAAAGTGACAATCGCTTATTGCCACAAGTAGGCTTCAATTAAGTTACTGTGAAAAGCCCCTAGTCATCACATTCCGGCGCCTGTTCGGGGAGGCTGGTACGGGAAATGAACCGTGCTGCTGGCCTGCCTTGGTCTGCTTTAAAAGCCAGCGATTTAGCCCAGTGTGCTAAACCAGCCCCTGAGGAAGCTAGACAAAGGAGATCCAGAGGATGTGATTTATTTAGATTTCCAGAAGGCCTTTGACAAGGTGCTGCATGGGAGATTGTTAAATAAGGTAAGAGCCCATGGCGTTAAGGGTAAGATCCTGGCATGGATAGAGGATTGGCTGACTGGCAGAAGGCAGAGAGTGGGGATAAATGGGGTCTTTTTCAGGATGGCAGCCGGTGACTAGTGGTGTGCCTCAGGGGTCGGTTCTGGGACCACAACTTTTCACAGTATACATTAATGATCTGGAAGAAGGAACTGAAGGCACTGTTGCTCAATTTGCAGATAATACGAAGAGGAGTAGGTAGTATTGAGGAAGCAGGGGGCTGCAGAACAACTTGGACAGGCTAGGAGAGTGGGCAAAGAAGTGGCAGATTGAATACAATGTGGAAAAGTGTGAGGTTGTGCACTTTGGAAGGAGGGACGGAGGCATAGACTATGTTCTTAATGGGGAAATGCTCAGGAAATCAGAAGCACAAAGGGACTTCGGAGTCCTTGTTCACGATTCTCTTAAGGTTAACGTGGAGGTTCAGTCATAAGTGAGGAAGGCGAATGCAATGTTAGCATTCATGTCGAGAGGGCTAGAATACAAGAGCAGGGATGTACTTTTGAGGCTGTATAAGGCTCTGGTCAGACCCCATTTGGAGTATTGTGAGCAGTTTTGGGCCCCATATCTATGGAAGGATGTGCTGGCGTTGGAAAGGGTTCAAAGGAGGTTCACAAGAATAATCTTTGAAATTAAGAGCTTGCCGTATGAGGAATGGTCGAGGACTCTGGGTCTGTACTCGTTGGCGTTTAAAAGGATGGGGAGTGTTCTTGATTAATAAGGGGATTAGGGGCAGGGCCGGCTCAAGGTACCGGCAACTCGGGCAGTCGCCCGGGGCGCCATGTGCTAGGGGGCACCATCAACGAGTGCGTGACCGGCATCAGAGACCTGCCGACAGAGAGACCGGCCCGCCGATCGGTGAGTCCCGATCATATACCAGGTCACTTCGCCCCCCCCCCCGACCCGACCCCCCCACCCCCGACCCGACCCCCCCGCCCCTGACCCGACCCCCCCCCGACCCGACCCCCCCCACCCCCGACTCGACCTCCCCCCAATCCGACCCGACCCGACCCCGACCCGACCCCCCCGACCCGACCTACCCCCCCGACCCAACCCAACCCCCCCCGACCCGACCCGACCCCCCCGACCCGACCCCCCCGACCCGACCCCCCCCGACCCGACCCCCCCGACCTGACCAGACCCCGAACCCCCCCGACCCGACCCCGACCCGACCCCCCCCGACCCGACCCCCCCCCGACCCGACCCCCCCCCCCTACCCGACCCCCCCGACCCGACCCCCCCCGACCCGACCCGACCCCCGACCCCCCCCGACCCGACCCCCCCCGACCCCGACCCTGACCCCCCCAGACCCGACCCCCCCGACCCGACCCCCCCGACCCGACCCCCCGATCCAACCCGACCCCGACCCCCCGTCCCGACCCGACCCCCCCGACCCGACCCCCCCCGACCCGACCCCCTGACCCCCCTGACCCCCCCGACCGACCCCCCCTTCCACCCCCACCCCCCGACCCCCGACCCCCCCCGACCCCCCCGACCCGACTACCCCCCCCCGACCCGACCACCCCCCCCCCCCCCCCCCCCCCCCCCCCCCCGAAGGGCGCCGAAGTTCAGCTTGCCCGGGGCGCCAGCAACCCTAGGGCTGGCGCTGATTAGGGGTTATGGGAAGAAGGCAGGAGAATGGAGATGAAACAATATCAACCATGATTGAATGGCAGAGCAACCCGATGGGCCGGGTGGCCTAATTCTGTTCCTATGTCTTATGGTCTTATGAGGGTGTGATAGAAATCTAGTTTTAATATATAAGTTTAAAAGGAAGAAATGCTTCAAAATCAAAATAGCTTTTTAAAGTGATTTAGGCTCAAAATGACTTTACTGAGGTCACACAGTTCAAACAGACAGGCAGTGAAAACTGCTGAATACCCTGAGAATGATCAGTTTAAAACTCCAGACACACATTCGTTACACATTTGTTACCGTGTGCATCTGGGTAAAGTTCCTAGTTCAGTGGTCATGAGAACTGATAAAGAGTGTTGGGAATATAATGATGCAGTCACCCCATGCTAAAAATTTGATAGACTGTTATTTCTGTCGAATAAAATGAACTACAATTATTATGACCCAATCACAGACAGAAAAGGGACAGAACATTAGCAATAGCAAATACCTTAAAAATAGGTACCGATTCTGAGCAAATTATTCCGGAATCATTTTTATTTCCCATCTTTAACTATTTCCTGCGCTTTGCTCTGAAGAAGCTATTTTGTTTATTTTAAACTTCTCTGTATTGTGTATTTTAACTTGAATAAATTTGTATTGAATTTAACTCAGTCATAGAACATTGAACATAGAACAGTACAGCACAGAACAGGCCCTTCGGCCCTCGGTGTTGTGCCGAGCAATGATCACCCTACTCAAACCCACGTAACCAGTATACCCATAACCCAACAATCCCCCCCATTAACCTTACACTACAGGCAATTTAGCATGGCCAATCCACCTAACCCGCACATCTTTGGACTGTGGAGGAAACCGGAGCACCTGGAGGAAACCCACGCACACACGGGGAGGACGTGCAGACTCCACACAGACAGTGACCCAGCCGGGAATCGAACCTGGGACCCTGGAGCTGTGAAGCATTGATGCTAACCACCATGCTACCGTGAGGCCCTCACCATCTGTACTTGCTTGGACAAAATGAACTTTTAAAACTCTGGATTTGCAAGCAAACTGACTTGCTAATAGACATCTGCAAAACTAACTGAATAAAGTTTGGATTTACTTCACGCATGAAGCTCTGTTTTAAATTTCTGTCGAGTAATACATATATGGTGCGGTGACACGTAAGATATATTGACCAAAGTACAGATTTATCAGGGCGCGAGCGGAGCTAACTCCTGAGGATCACCCGCCAGCTGGCACTGCCAATCCTGGAGGTCCACGCACACCCCAACCTGGGTCTCAATGATCATGGCCATGGAACAAAGGAAGTGGACCATCTCCCTCTGAGGCTGCGCCACATCACACTGCAACTGTGCAATCACCTTCTGGGTTTGTGTCACATCAGCCAGTAACTGCGCGACCTCCTTCTGGGTCGGTGTCACATCAGCCAACGCCCGGACACAAGACAAGATACATGATTAGACTGCGAGTCGGAGTGGTGGAGCGGTAAGGGTGGAGGGGGAAGTATGGGAGAAGGGATGTGTGTGGGTGATGGGGTGGTGGAGGGGCAGTTTGGGGATGTGTGGGGTGGTGGAGGGGCAGTTTGGGGATGTGTGGGGTGGTGGTGGGTGTGAGGAGTGAAGCAGTGGTAGTGGGTATGGGGGTGGTGACACACATGCCATGGAGAACCACAACCCATCGAGATTTTACTTGCTCGCTCGTTGCAGATCTCTGCCTCGGTGTCCGCCATCTACCCAGGCCCATCGATCAGGTCCAGTACCTGCTGCTCAGCTGCGTTGAGGGGCTGCAGGTCCGGAGGTCTCCCTCCGGTTTTCTCCCTCTCAAGCTGCTTGTGTGCCACCTTCTCCTTGAGGGGGTGGTGCGGGAGGGGAAGAGACAGGAAACGCACAGTGTCAGACAGTCGGATGCATGCGGCACAGGGCGTGGGAAGCTGGTGGCTTTTGCAGCCAGAACACCCAGCCACGGCGGCCGGTATGGGTGCTGGCAGGTGGTGCAGGGTGTGGATTTGGTTATTCCCCGGGAACAGAGGGGGGGTGGGGCTACGGGTGTGTGGTTTAAAGGCTGGTGCCAGGGGTCTACCCACCCTGAGGAGGTTATGCAGGTTTTACGGCATTTTTGGCCGGTCCTGGCGGTGTTGCCCATGGTGCTCAGGGCTTTTCCCAGCTGCGCCCAGGCCTGGTGCACAGTGGTGGGTGACAACCACCTCCTCACCCCGGGATACAGGGTCGTAGTGGGCGCCGATTTCACACCAAATCACAATTCTCCGTCACCTCGACAGCAGCGTCAATGCGTTCCAGAATGCACATACTCTAAATGCCGTTGGCATATCATCAGCGGGCCTGACCCGGTATTCTGCAGGGCCGCCGTGATTCTCTGATGGGCCAAATTCCTGACAGCGCAGTTCACTTGTCCTTTTTAAATCGGGAAACCGCCATCCTGGGTGACGAGGGAGAGAGAGGGGCTATGGAAAGTGTCGAACATTGCCATAGATTGCTGACAGTTGTGCGCTGGCCGTGGGGCTTCATCCAGGGCTGGGGGGAGTAGTGGGGGGTGCCAGGAGGTGGGCTGTGGGCGTCGGGGTGGGCAGGCACGGAGCACCATTGCCGTGGCCTGAAAGGCAGCCAAGCAGCAGTGCACACCGCTAACAACCCACTGTGAACAGGTCGCATGTGTCCCCGCCACCCCCCCCCCCCCCCCCCCCCCAGATGCCCTCGGCCCCTGCCAACCCATCAATGGGATGAGCATGCTCCAGTGCCATCTTGTTGGCTGGGATGAGTGTGTGTGGCGATCGTAATATGTATGTGCGGCTGCAGCTTGTCAGCCTCCCGAGTGTCAATCACGGACCCGGTGAATCCCGCACCATTTTTCATTGGAACCAATTGTGTTCCACGTGGTGCCGGTGCTATCCTCTCCACAGTCTTTAAATCGTTCCAGGTTTGGTGCCAGTTTTGCTGTTGCGACAGTCCACGAATCCTGCAAAGGCGTCAACCCCATGGGCGGAATTCACTGACGGCCGACACTGAAATTGCAAAACGCGATTGGGCAGAGAATAGCCTCCGATGCCAAAATTGTCATACGCGCCGGTTTGACGCCAAATCGGGATCCTCTTGTACCCCGAAAATGGCGTCATTGCGTCGATCGCCGGACGCCGTTTAAGTACATTTGGCATATCATTATCGGGCCTGACCTTCTATTCTCCAAGGCCTCCACGATTCTCTGCCGCCGTTAGCCTGAGTTCCTGACGGCGCGGTTACTGTGGTCTCAGTGGTCGGGAACCCGTCATGGAGGCTGTGGATTGTGCCCACTGCCTCAGTCGGCCGGGAGCCATGCTGCTGGCCGGGGGGGAGGTGGGGGCTTCCGCGAGGGCTGAGGGTCTGATGGGGTGGTCAGGGAGGCAGGATTTGGCAGGTCAGGTCCGCGCATGATCTGCGCCATGTTTTACGATGCGACCGCTGCAGGACGTCACCCTGCGTATGCACGGCCACGGATCCTGCCATTCTCCAAGCATTTCTATCCTGGGAGCCGGGTGTTTTACTCGGCGCTGCTGCTAGCCACTCAACAGTCACAGAATTGGTGAGAGCTCGCCGCCGATTTTGCTGTCGTAAAACGCCACAGTTGCCACGTAGCCGAGGTGAATCTAGCCCTTAGTCTCAGGAACGGAGAATCTGGCCGTCAGGTTCTGGAATGGATAAATCCGCCAAATTTGTCTTTAACAAATCCAGGTTCTTAATTAATTTTTCTTAATTAATCCACTCTTGCCCAAGTAACTGTTAACTTTCTCCTGGATTATCATCTCTAAACGTTTTCCCACCACTGATATGAAACTGTCTGCCTGTAATTCCTGAGTTTATCATTACTCACTCGTTTGAACAATGATGTGGGGCAGGATTCCCCATTCCCTGACACCGATTTCATAATCAACGATTGGGCGGAGAGTCCCTTTTGACGTCAAAATCAGGGTGGCACCTGTTTGACGCAGGTTTTGTGTGCTCCGCGCCCTCCGCAACAGCATCTTCGCGGCGCGCACCACACGCCATTATATGGCCTCAGTGCATCATCTGAAGGCCCTCCCCCGATGCTCCACCTCCGATGGGCTGAGTTCCCGACCGTGCGGTTGACGTAAGGGCCTGGATTCTCCGACCCTGCGCCGGTTCGGAGAATCCCCAGGGGGAGGCGCGAATCCCGCAATGCCGACCCAATGCCGGCTGCCCTATTCAACGGCGCCGTTTTTCAGGGACCAGCAGGATTCCCGCCACACCGGTCTGGGGCCGTTGACAGCGATTCTCCTATCCCCAATGGGCTGAGTGGCCGTAAAGGTTTGGCCAGTCCAGCCAGCGTGAATTACTCATACCATACACGGCGAGACCTGGGAGGTAAGTGTGCGGGGCAGTCCTGGGGGGAGCGCGGGTGGATGCGACCCCGGGGATGGGGTGGCCCCACAGTGGCCTGCCCCGCGATCGGGGCCTACCGATCTGCTTTATCTTCTCTTGCTTACCCCACTCTTGCTTTCTATTAATTAACCAAACCTCTATCCATGCTACTACTTTACCCTTAATGCCATGCATCTTTATCTTATGCAGCAACCTTTTGTGTGGGACTTGTCAAAGGCTTTCTGGAAATCCAGATATACCACATCCATTGGCTCCCCATTATCTACCGCACTGGTAATGTCCTCAAAAAATTCCACTAAATTAGTTGGGCATGACCTGCCCTTTATGAACCCATGCTGCGTCTGCCCAATGGGACAATTTCCATTCAGATGCCTCGCTATTTCTTCCTTGATGATAGATTCCAGCATCTTCCCTACTACCGAAGTTAAGCTCACTAGCCTATAATTACCCGCTCTCTGCCTACCTCCTTTTTTAACAGTAGTGTCCCGTTTGCCAATTTCCAATCCGCCGGGACCAGCCCAGAGTCTAGTGAATTTTGGCAAATTATTAGTGCATTTGCAATTTCCCTAGCCATCTCTTTTAGCACTCCTGGATGCATTCCATCAGGGCCAGGAGACTTGTCTACCTTTAGCCCCATTAGCTTGCCCATCACTACCTCCTTAGTGATAGCAATAATCTCAAGGTCTTCACCTGTCGTAGCCTCATTTCTATCAGTCACTGGCATGTTATTTATGTCTTCCACTGTGAAGACCAACCCAAAAAACCTGTTCAGTTCCTCAGCCATTTCCTCATCTCCCATTATTAAATCTCCCTCTCATTCTCTAAAGGACCAATATTTACCTTAGCCATTCTTTTTTGTTTTATATATTTGTAGAAACTTTTACTATCTGTTTTTATACTCTGAGCAAGTTTACTCTCATAATCTATCTTACTCTTCTTTATAGCTTTTTAGTAGCTTTCTGTTGCCCCCTAAAGATTTCCCAGTCCTCTAGTCTCCCACTAATCTTTGCCACTTTGTATGCTTTTTCCTTCAATTTGATACTCTCCCTCATTTCCTTAGATATCCATGGTCGATTTTCCCTCTTTCTACCGTCCTTCCTTTTTGTTGGTATAAACCTTTGCTGAGCACTGTGAAAAATCGCTTGGAAGGTTCTCCACTATTCCTCAACTGTTTCACCATAAAGTCTTTGCTCCCAGTCTACCTTAGCTAGCCCTTCTCTCATCCCATTGTAATCTCCTTTGTTTAAGCACAAAACACAATAGTGTTTGATTTTACCTTCTCACCCTCCATCTGTGTTTTAAATTCCACCATATTGTGATCGCTCCTTCCAAGAGGATCCCTAACTATGAGATCATTAATCAATCCTGTCTCATTACACAGGACCAGATCTAGGACCACTTGTTCCCTCGTAGGTTCCATTACATACTGTTCTAGGAAACTATCGCGGATACATTCTATAAACTCCTCCTCAAGGCTGCCTTGACCGATCTGGTTAAACCAATCCACATGTAGATTAAAATCCCCCATGATAACTGCTGTACCATGTCTACATGCATCAGTTATTTCTTTTTTTATTGCCTGCCCCACCATAATGTTACTATTTGGTGGCCTATAGACTACTCCTATCAGTGACTTTTTCACCTTACTATTCCTGATTTCCATCCAAATGGATTCAACCTTATCCTCCGTAGCACCGATGTCATCGCTTACTATTGCCCGGATTTCATCCTTAAATAACAGAGCTACACCACCTCCCTTACCATCCACTCTGTCCTTCCGAATAGTTTGATACCCTTGGATATTTAACTCTCAGTCGTGACCATCCTTTAACCATGTTTCAGTAATGGCCACTAAATCATAGTCATTCACGATGATTTGCGCCATCAACTCATTTACCTTATTCCGAATACTACGAGTATTCAGGTAAAGTACACTTATGTTGGCTTTTATACCTCTGTTTTGAATCTTAACACCTCGATCAGTAACCTCTCCTAAGTTATATTTCCTCTTAACTTTTCTCCTAATTTTCCTTGTCATTGAACCCATATCTTCATGCAACAACCTGCCGCGTCGCATCTAACGAGGGTTGAAAGATTATGATCAATGTCTCAGCAATTTCTACCCTTACTCCCTCAGAATCCTTGGATACATCCCATCCGGTCTTGGTGATTTATGAACTCGAATTACAGCACAGACTATTCAGTGACTCAGCTATCTCCTCTTCCATTATGACTCTGGCAATATATTTTTCTTTAGGAAGGATAGATGGAAAACGCTCATCCCGTATTTCAGTCATTTTGTCTGCCTCCAAGTGTTGATCGCCTTCTGGATCTCCAATCAGCCCCCCCCCCCCTCCTTTTACTACCCTTTTCATTATATATGCCTGCAGATTATTTTTGGATTCACTTTCATGTTAGCTGCCAATTCCTTCTCATTTCTTTTATTGCTTCTCTGACTTCCTTTATCATATTTCTAACTTTCCACATTCAGCTTTAATTTTCATCCTGACATTTTCTGCTTCATCTTCCTCAAACATTTTCAAGGGTCAAGGGAACGTTACCTGGTTGTTATCAAAGTCAGTCGGAGGAGTTTGCGGCAAATCAGTGGTCGTCTCCTGAGCTGTCCAATGAGGCTGGTTAGTTAGCTGCTTGTCAACTGCAAAGACAAAGAAGTCAATTTTGGCCACTTCACAACATTCCAAAAGATACAAAAAGACTGGGAGATTTTCCAGTCCCCTTGCAATGTGTTTTCCAATGGCGGAGGTGGCTCACCATTGGCCACCACCAAAGTCAATGGTCATTTGTGTTGCTCGCCAGCTGTGCTGCCGGGGAGCCCACTGTAGGCGAGACTGGGAAGGGCCAAAAAATCCCACCTATTGCATGACACGGAATTTAGCTATGGTCGCATTGCTTAAAGTGTGTGCCAAGAAACTTATGAGGTGGGGGCAGTGGGGGGCAGCCTATTTTCAACACTGCTGCCTGGAAGTGATTTCTTTGTGGCATTGTCCTCGCACAGAACTGGGCAGCCATCTCTCCAGGTATCTCCATAGCACTCACCTACCCTCCGGACGTGCACATGTCCCCAGAGCTACAGCTCATCCCCTGGGTGTTCTGATGTTGGCTGCTGTGGTGTGGTGTTGCCTCCCGCAGTGTTCAAGCACAGTGTCCATGCATCAAGGTGTGATTGGAATGCTAGGCAATGACTCCCACATGCTACATGGCCCACCCACCCACTTGTGTTGTGCAAAGTGCTCACTTAACCACCAGGCAATTCCCTTTTAGCAAAAGCCTTCAGCCTCATGGTCAGCGGCCTCAGCAGTCTGTGGGGTTTATGGGTGGTCGGTGGGGCAGATGGGCAGGGGCTAGGGTTGCCACAATCCAGGGTTGGGTTGCTCTTTCCACATGCAGTTGCCCCCCTAGCACCTCCCCCCACTAACTCAGCTAAGGGTCCCCCACCCCCCATGAAGCACTGGGGTGGATAGCCTAGCACCTCTGGGCTCATTGCCTGTGAGCAAAGATGGCTACTCACCTCCTTGGCTCCCCACAGAAGACCATCTGCCAGGTTTACCTGTTTCAAAAGAAGTACTAATTGGCACCAGCGTGACTCTTGTTGGGGTGGCCGATCAATGACCGTTGGATATGTCTTAAAAACCCATCTGGTTTTAAATCAGCCGTCCTTACCTGGTCTGCCCTACATGTGACTCCAGACGCCACAATGTGGTTGACTCTGAACTGTCCCTCAAGGGCAATTAGGGATGGGCAATGCTGGCACAGCCAGCGACACCCATGTCCCATGAACGAATAAAAACACACGATTCTGCAATTTTGTGATTAAAGCCCTCACTCTCCCAACTGTCCGAATAGAAAACCATGGGCTGGATTCCCCGCCGGCGGGATGCTCCATTTTGCCGGCAGCCCAGGGGTTTCCTGACGGCGTGGGGCTGCGCCACAATGGGAAACCCCACTGACCAGCCGGCGTAACGGAGCATCCCGCCGGCGGGGTGAAACAGAAATATGGCGCGGTGAATCCAGCCCCATATCTCCCCAACATGTTTGAATATAAAGTAACCCAAAGTAATTTAATTCATACCAGTTGGACTCTTCATTCTTGACTCCATTTGTGAATCTTCCAGGATAATGCAACTGAAAAGGATTTAAAATACTACTAAACCAAAATTGCACAGGGATATGAAATGATGACAATGCAGATATTATATTCTGAATAGTCACCTCAGTTTTGACAACACATTCATCTGTCCAGCCCCAAACAGTGCATTTCTGATAAATTTTAACAAAGAAGTACTATTTCTGTTCACTGAAGATGCACCACGATTGGCACATGATGACATCAACTACATCTTGACCATTCTCTTGTCCTTCAACCTCTTCACCTCCCACAAAGCATGGTTCAGTTGATCTCTCCTTAAGGATAGAATGGAAGGATGCACTGCTGGGTTCTGACCCTCAACTTCTTCCCACCTCCAAACTGGCCAAGTCATGTATTTTCAGGAGGATCAGAAGGTCAACGTTCTCTAGCCACTTCTGTGCCCCTTCTCCCACTCCAACACCACCCACCTCGCCCCCTTACATCTGGGGAGTGTGCCTTGTGCCTGTTCCAAGTGACATTCCTAGACCAGATGGAAGGCAGGTGAGAGAGTGTCAAGATTGTCGTAATGATCAGAACCAGGAAATGAAGCAGGTTTGCATATTTTTGGGGAAACTATTCTCTATCCTTAGGGAAACTACTTGAGTAAGGATAAAGAGGGAGGAAGGGGATAGGAGGAGTAGATTAGTGTCAAATGTTCCCCTCAGTACACCAATAATTTGCATTCTACCATTACAATAATAAAATGCCCCAAGGTTCTTCACAGAATGTGGCATTAGTGTGCCACATGGAGAAATAAGAGCACAGATGGCCAAAAGTTTACTCAAAGAGCTAGAATTTAAACTGTGGGGTTGATTATATGGCCACGTTCGCCCAGCGACCAGAGGATCTTGCCCAAGTCAATGGACTTCTCTATTGTCTGCAACTCGCCGGTGGCGTTCCTGTGGTGGGCGGGGTGGAAGAATCTAACCCTGTGTCTTAAAAGAGGAGAGAAAGGTACAGAGGATGAGGAAGGGAAGTCCAGAGGCTACGGGCTGACAGCTGATGGCATGGCCACCATTGGTGGAATGATAGTAAGTGGGGAGGTACAAGGGAGCAGATCAAAGGTATTGATCTTGGAAGATGTAAGATAGAAGGAACGCGCAGAGATTTGGGTGGTAATAAGAATCTTGAAATCAAGGTTTTGTAGGACTAAGGATCAATCTAGGTCTGTGAGTACGGGGTGATGTGTGAACAGGCCCTGGTGTTAGATGTAGTGTAGGCTCTGGCAGTGAGTGGCAGTGAGTTTTGGATGTGGTCAGAACAATGCAATCATAGAGTCCTGGAGTTGGGGGGCTGCAGAAAAGTGGTGAAAGCTCAGTGAACAGACGAGAAGGAAAAGCAGGAGAGTTTGTGAACAGAGGAGGAGGAAAATCAGAGAGTTCAGGAAGAAGAGGAGCCATAAAAGTAGCAAGTATTTAAGAAGGGTTGTAGAGATAAGCCAGGGAATATAGATGTTAGTGGTAGGGTAACTACTGGAGAAAATTCTGAAGGAGAGAATCTATCTATCTCCGGCTGGAGAGGCAAGGTTTGGTCAGGAAGAGTCAGCATGGCTTTGTCAGAGGGAGGTCATGCCGAACAAATTTGATTGAATTTTTTGAGGAGGTGACCAGGTGTGTAAATGAGGGCAGTGCAGTTGATGTTGCTTATCTGGATTTCAACAAAGCCTTTGACAAGGTCCCACATGGGAGACGTATGAAGAAAACAAATACACATGGGCTACATGGTAATTTGATAAGGTGGATTCAAAATTGGCGTAGTTGCAGGAGACAGAGGGTGATGACAGACGGCTGCTTTAGTGATTGGAAGCCAGTGTCCAGTGATGTACCACAGGGATCTGTGCTGGCTCCCCTGTTAACCGTCATTTATATAAATGACATGGATGACTATGTGGAGGGTAGGATCAGTAAGTTTGCGGATGGCACAAAGATTTGCTGGGTGGTTAACAGTGAGGCTGTGGGTCTTGGGTTACAGGAAGATATAGACGGGATGGTCAAATGGGCAGATAAGTGGCAGATATTATTATTTTTAAATTCTCTTTACTGTCAGAAGTAGGTTTACATTAACACTGCAATGAAGTTACTGTGAAAATCCCCTAGTTGCCACATTCCGGCACCTGTTCGGGTACATGGAGGGAGAATTCAGAATGTCCAATTCACCTAACAGCACGTCTTTCGGGATTTGTGGGAGGAAACCGGAGCGCCCGGAGGAAACCCACACAGACACGGGAGAACGTGCAGACTCCGCACAGACAGTAACCCAAGCGGCAATCGAACCTGGAACTCTAGCGCTGTGAAGCAACAGTGCTAACCCTTAACCCTGAAAAGTGTGAGCTGATATACTTTGGAAGGAGTAATTTGACAAGGAAGTATTCAATGAACAGCATGGCACTGGGAAGTTCAGTGGAACAAAGGGCCCTTGATGTGTTTGTCCATAGATTTCTGAAGGCGAGAGGGCAAGGTCATACGGTGGTGAAAAATTGAGGCATTGATTACAAAAGCAAAGAGATCGTGTTGGAGGTGTATAGAACTTTGGTGAGGCCACAGCTGGAGTACTGTGTGCAATTCTGGTTGCCACATTATAGGAAGGAGTGACTGCACTGGAGGGGGTGCAGTGGTGTCATTGTATTGTCACTGGACTGATAATCCAGAGACCCAGTGTAATGCTCTAGGTACCAAATGAGAAAATGCTGGAAAATCTCAGCAGGTCTGGCAGCATCTGCAAGGAGAGAGAAGAGCTAACGTTTTAAGTCCAGGTGACCCTTTGTCAAAGCTTGCCCATTGTGTGCCCTCCAGGTACCCAGGTTCAAATCCCACCAGGGCAGATGGTGCAATTTGAATTCCATACAAATCTGGAACTAAAAGTCTAATGATGACCATGAAACTATTGTCGATTGTCATTAAAAATCCATCTGATTCACTAATGTCCTTTAGGGAAGGAAATCTGTCATCCTTACCTGGTCTGGCCTACATGTGACACCAGACCCACAGCAAAGTGGTTGACTCTTAAATGCCCCCAGGGATGGGCAATAAATGCTGGCCCAGCCAGCGACACCCACATCCCATGAATGAATAAAGAAAAAAAAGAGGAAATTCACCAGGATGTTGCCTTTAATGGAACATTTAAGTTATGAAGAGACGTTGGATAGGCTTGGGTTGTTTTCATTGGAGTAGCGAAGACTGAGGGGTAACCTGCTGAAGATGTACATGATTATGAGGGACATGGATAGGTTAGATGGGGAGCAAATGTTCCCCTTAGTTGAAGGGTCAGTCACGAGGGGTACAAGTTCAAGGTAAGGGGTTGAGGTTTAGGGGGATGTGCGAAAAATCCTTTCTACCCAGAAGGTGGTGGCAGTCTGGAATGCATTGCTTGAGAGATGGGCTGACTCAGATCCTTTAAAAAGTACCGGATGAGCACTTGGCACATCATAATAGTCAAGGCTATGGGCCAGGTGCTGGCAAATAGAATTAGGTAGGCAGGTCAGCTATTTTTCATTTGTCAGAGTAGACTCGATGGGCCGAAGGGCCTCTTTTGCACTGTGTTTTCTGTGATTCTATGAACGAGGGGAGGGAGAAAGTGGCGAGATTAAAATTTAAATTCCCATTGTGGGGCAGCCCCACACCGTGGGGAGAGCCCCGGGCTGCCGGCAAAACGGAGCATCCCGCCGATGGAGAATCCAGCCCAAGGTAAATGAGTTGACGACACAAATCATCGCAAATGAGTATGATTTAGTGGCCATTACAGAGACATGGGCCGGGATTCTACCTACCCGGCGGGGCGGGGGATCCCGGCGTGTCGGAGTGGCGTGAACCACTCCTGCGTCAGGCTGCCCCAAAGGTGCGGACGTCTCCACACCTTTAGGAGCCAAGCCCTTACCTTGAGGGGCTAGGCCCGCGCCAGAGTGGTTCCTGTCCTGCCAGATGGCGTGAAAGGCCTTTGGCGCCACGCCAGCCGGGGCCGAAGGGAATTCGCTGGCCGAGGGAAGTCCGCGCATGCGCCGGAGCGTCAGCAGCAGCTGACGTCATCTCAGCGCATGCGCAGGAGAGGGGGTCACTTCCGCCTCCGCCATGGTGAAGACCATGGTGAAGGTGGAAGGAAAAAAGTGCCCCCAAGGCACAGGCCCGCCTGCCAATCGGTGGTCACTGATCGCGGGTCAGGCCACCGTGGGGGCACCCCCCGGGGCCAGATCGCCCCGCGCCCCTCCCCCAGGACCCTGGAGCCCGCCTGCGCCACCTGCTCCCGCAGGTAAGGTAGGTGGTTTGATCCACGCCGGCGGGAGAGGGTTGACAGCGGCGGGACTTCGACCTATTGCGGGCTGGAGAATCGGCGGGGGGGGGCCCCGCTGACTGGCGCGGCGTGATTCCCGCCCCCGCCGAATCTCTGGTGGTGGCGAATTTGGGACACGGCGGGGGCGGGATTGACGCCGGCCCCCGGCGATTCTCCGACCCAGCGGGGGGTCGGAGAACCCCGCCCATGGTTGCAGGATGGTCACGACTGGGAGTTAAATATCCAGGGGTATCAGATTAGTCAGAAGGACAGACAGGAAGGTAAGGGAGGTGGTGTAGCACAGATATTTAAAGATGACATCAGGCGGTTGTGAAAGATGATTTGGGTTCTATGGGGAAATTGCTTTGAAAATCCTCCACTAGTAAGGGGAAAAGGTCACTAATAGGCGTAGTCTTTGGGCCACCAAATAATAACATCATGGTGTGGTGGGCAATAAACAAAGAAATAACTGATGCATGTAAAAATGCTACAGCAATTATCACGGGAGATTTTAATCTGTATATTGATTGGTCAAACCAGGTCGCTCAAGGCAGCGTTGAGCAGTTCATAGAATGTATCCACGATAGTTTCCTTGAAAAATATGTAATGAAACCTATGAGGGAGCAAGGTATCCTGATTCTGGTCCTGTGTATAGAGACAAGAATAATTAATGATCTCATAGTTAGGGATCCACTTGAAAGGAGCGATCACAGTATGGTTGAAATTAAAATATAGATCATAGAATTTACAGTGCAGAAGGAGGCCATTCGGCCCATCGAGTCTGCACCAGCTCTTGGAAAGAGCACCCTACCCAAGGTCAACACATCCACCCTATCCCCATAACCCAGTAACCCCACCCAACACTAAGGGCAATTTTGGACACTAAGGGCAATTTATCATGGCCAATTCACCTAACCTGCACACCTTTGGACTGTGGGAGGAAACCGGAGCACCCGGAGTAAACCCATGCAAACACGGGGAGGATGTGCGACTCCGCACAGACAGTGAACCAAGCCAGAATCGAACCTGGGACCCTGGAGCTGTGAAGCCATTGTGCTGTCCACAATGCTACCGTGCTGCCCCGGAGGATGAGAAAGTAAAATCCAATACCAGTGTCTTGTGCCTAAACAAAGGAGTCTCCAATGGGATGAGGGAGAAGTTGGCTAAGGTCGGCTGGGAGAAAAGGCTTCATGGTGGGACAACTGAGGAACAGTGGAGGACTTTCAAAGTGATTTTTCACAGCGCTCAGCAAAGGTACATACCAGTGAAAAGGAAGAACTGTAAGAAAAGGGATAATCAGTCATGGATATCTAAGGAAATAAAGATGAATATCAAATTGAAAGAAAATGCATATAACCTGGCAAAGATTAATGGGAAACTAGAAGATTGAGAAATCTTTAAAAGTCAACAGGAAGCCAAGAAAAACCTACAAAGAAAAGTAAGATAGATTCTAAGAGTAAACTAGCTCAGAATATAAAAACAGACAGCAAATGTTTCTACAAATAAATAAAACAAGAGTGGCTAAGGTCAACATTGGTCCTTTAGAGGATGAGAAGGTAAATTTAATGGGAAATGAGGAAATGGGCGAGGCATTGAACAGGTATTTTTTTTAAATCCAAGATGGCGCCGGAGCGAGGCAACTTCTTGGAGGATGTGCCCAGCATACCCTCTAATTCTATCTTTTACTCTCGTTCCATGCTTCCAGAACTTCATTCCGACTCTTTCAAACTCTTTAACAAAGTTCTAATTAAATCACTAACAGATTTGGCGATCCTAAGGAGACACCTGAAACTGACGAGCAGAAATCGACCCGGACCAGCCGACCACGTGCCGGCGCTGCAATCCCAGGCCTGGGGATTCCCCTACAGCGACTTCCAGAGACCAGGAAAACACCCTAGAAGCCAGGGCCTTCACTCTGCAGGCTCCCAGAGACCTGGAAAACACCACCGAAGCCAAGACCTTCACTCTGCTGGTCTATAAGGAGTATAGTAGGGGGCTGAGGACACAGCCTTGTGGGGCACCGGTGTTGAGAATGATCGTGGAGGAGGTGTTGTTGCCTATCCTTACTGATTGTGGCCTGTGGGTTAGGAAGTGCAGGATCCAATCGCAGAGGGAGGAGCCGAGGCCAAGGCCATGGAGTTTGGAGATGAGTTTCGTAGGAATGATGGTGTTGAAGGCTGAGCTGTAGTCAATAAATAGGAGTTTGACATAGGCGTCTTTGTTATCTAGGTGTTCCAGGGCCATGGAGATGGCGTCTGCTGTGCACCTGTTGCAGCGGTAGGCGAACTGTAGTGGATCAAGGCAACGCAGGAGTCTGGAGTTGATTTGTGTCATGATTAACCCTTCGAAGCACTTCATGATGGATGTCAGAGCCACTGGACAATAGTCATTAAAGCATGCTGCTTGCCTTTTTTTTGGTACTGGGATGATGGTCGTCTTCTTGAAGCAGATAGGGACCTCAGATTGTTGTAAGGAGAGGTTGAAGATGTCTGCAAATACACCCTCCAACTGACCCGAAAGACCTGAGTGCTCGTCCAGGTACCCCATCCGGGCCAGTGGCTTTCCGTGGGTAGACACCTGGTTAGAAATTGTCCCATTGTGCAGACGCAGCACGGGTTCATGAAAGGAAAGTCAGGCCTAACTAATTTACTGGAATTCTTTGAGGGCATTATGAGTGTGGTGGACAACGGGGAACCGGTAGATGTGGTGTTCTGAATCTCCATAAGGCATTCGACTAGGTGCCGCACAAAGGTCTGTTGCATAAGATAAAGGTGCAGGGCATTATGGGTAATGTATTAGCATGGACAGAGGATTGGCTAACTAACAGAGAGAAAAAGAGTGGGGATAAATGGGTGGTTTTCTGGTTGGTGATCAGTGGCTAGTGGTGCGCCTCAGGGATCAGTGTTGGGACTGCAATTGTTTACAATTTACATAGATGGTTTGGAGTTGGGGACAAAGTGTAATGTGTCGAAGGTCACAGATGATATAAAAGATGAGTGGTAGAGCGAAGTGTGCAAGGACATTGCAAGTCTGCAGAGAGATATAGATAGTTTAAGTGAGTGGGCAAGGGTCCGGCAGATGAAGTACAATGTTGGTAAATGTGAGGTCATAATTTTGGAAGGAATTATTTAAATGGTAAAAAATTACAGCGTGCTGCTGGGCAGAGGGACCTGGGTGTCCTTCTGCATGCATTGCAAAAAATTGATTTGCAAGGGCAGCATGTAATTCAGAAGACAAATGGAATTTTGTCCTTCATTGCTAGAGGGATGGAGTTTAAAAACAGGGAGGTTATGTTGCAGCTGTATAGGGTGCTGGTGAGGCCACACCTGGAGTACTGTGTACAGTTTTGGTCTCCTTACTTGAGAAAGTATGTACTGGCACTGGACGGGATGCAGAGGAGATTCACTAGGTTGATCCGGAAGTGAGAGGATTGGCTTATGAGGAGAGACTAAGTAGACTGGGACTATACTAATTGGAATTTAGAATAATAAGGGGTGATCTCATAGAAACAGTTAAAATTATGAAGGGAATAGATAAGATAGAAGCAGGGAGATTGTTCCACTGGCGGGTGAAACTAAAACTAGGGGGCACAGCCTCAAAATAAAGGGGGGCAGATTTAGGACTGAGCTGAGGAGGAACTTTTTCACCCAAAGGGGTGTGAACCTGTGGAATTCCCTGCCCAGTGAAGCAGTTGAGGCTACCTCACTGAATGTTTTTAAGGCAAAGGTAGATAGATTTTTGAACAGTAGAGGAATTAAGGGTTATGGTGAGCAGGCAGGTAAGTGGAGCTGAGTCCACAAAAAGATCAGCCATGATCTTATTGAATAGCGGAGCAGGCTCGAGGGGCCAGATGGCCTACTCCTGCTCCTAGTTCTTATGCTCTTATGTAGGGGCAAGTATTATGTACCATGGAAGATCTCTTATGGTATTATTGAACATGGAGCAAGTTCCATATGGCCTACTCCTGTTACTTGTGTCCCTATTCTGTCTGTTTTTTTGAATAGCCTTTTGGACTTGTCACGCAACCTTCAAGGACTTGGATATATGCAGGTCTGACGTTGTTCCTTTAAAAATTCCAACTAAGTAAATTGGAGTGGACAGTGGAGAGATGGGGGTTTGCGGGTAAGATTGGAATAATTCTCGGCCACCTAGTTTGAGCTGATAAAGCAGAACTCCTTACTGTCTACCTGGAATTCTCCTGGAGCATGTTTTCTCCTTTGGATACACCTTCAGATATCCAGGCCTCTGAACTGCCAATTGGTAACTCCACGCTTGAGAACACGCTGTCAATATTAGTATTACCTACAAAGTATCAAAGACAGAAAGACTTGCATTTTTATATTATTTTTAGTGACCACAGGACTTCATAAAGTCAATGAAGTATCATTTTAAAGGTACTAGTCACTGTTGTAATTCAGGAAATGCAGCAGCCGATTTTCATATAAATTGAGGGATAAATATCCTAGAACACCAGGGAGAACCCACCTTAGTGAAAATATTGACCATGGGATCCTTAACTTACATCTGGAGGGCAGACAAGGGGCGGGATTCTCCGACCCCCCACCAGGTCAGAGAATCGCCAGGGGGCCTGGCTGCTGACTTCTCCGGTGCCGGCGATTTGGCAGGGGTGGGAATCGAGCCGTGCCGGTCGACAGCCGCTGGCAGTGCCCCCCCCCCCCCCCACGGCGATTATCTGGCCCACGATAGGCCGAGTGGCCGCCCATTTACGGCTGGTCCCGCTGGTGTAAATTACAACAGGTACTTACTGGCGGGACGGCCTCCGGGGTCCTCGGCGCGGGGGGGATCTGGCCCCAGGAGGTGCCCCCACGGTGGCCTGGCCCGCGATCGGAGCCCACCGATTCGCGGGCGGGCCTGTGCCGTGGGGGCACTCTATTCCTCCGCGTCGGCTGCTGTAACAGTCCGCGATGGCCGACGCGGTGATGAACCCCCCCGCGCATGCTGACGCTCCTGCGCAAATACCAACTCGCGCCGGCCGTCGGAGCCCCTTCCGCGCCAGCCGGCGTGGTGCAAACCGCTCTGGCACCGGCCAGCCCCTGAAGGTGCAGAGGATTCCGCACCTTCGGGGAGGCCCGACGCCGGAGGGGGTCACGCCACTCCTTCGCGCCGGAGCTGCTCGCCCCGCCGGTTCACGCAGAATCCCGCCCAAGGCCTTCAGTTTTACTTCTCATCTAAAAAACCTCTAACAATGCAGCACTCCACAGGAGTACCAGCACCTTTAAATCTTGGAAATATGATATAAACTCACACCATTTTGAGGCAGGGACAAGAGTGCCACATTGGCACTACATAAAAAGATTTGTATCTATACTGCATGATAGCGCTTCAGGACATCCCAAATCATTTCACATCTAATAAATTACTGTTATTGTCCAGTCACTGTCATCATGCAAACAAATTATACTGCCATGTTCTACATAGCAAGTTCTCATGAACAGCAAATGGCATCGGCTTTGTGTGATTTTGAATGAGGGATTAAATTGATCATAGCTGCATCCAATTCCTCTTCAAAATAATGCCACGGTTGCATATTGTTCCCATGTCTGTGTGGGTCTCACTCCCACAACCCAAAGATGTGCAGGGTAGGTGGATTGGCCACGCTAAATTGCCCCTCAACTAACTTTTTTTTTAAAAGACGGGATCTTTTATGTTCATCTGGGAGCATGGACAGGACCTCACTTTAACGTTTCAAGTCAGCACAGCCAACAGCACAACACTCCCTCAGTTCTGCACCAGAACTGCAGCCTCAATTTTTTTACTCAAGTATCTGGAGTAGGATTTTATCCATACTATATGACTCAGAAGTAAAAGTGTAACTATTCACTGAGCCATAGGAGGCAAATGGCTAGCAGGCTAACCAATTAGACTGAATGGACTGTTTCTGTGCTGTAGATTCTTTGCAAGTTTAGTGTAAGATAGCACTATGTATTTCAGCCCTTGAGAGTAAATTTCTGCTTTCCATACCTAATATTTCCTCGACATTCATGTCTGATGGATTAAGTTCCTGGTACAGGGCAAATAGCAACCTCTCCCTGTCCTCAGCATCTCGTAATTGCAGTTGGTCAAACAACTCTGAATCAGTATTGGCTAGCTGCTGCCCTGTAATTCCAAACTCTGAAGAGAAACAAGGCACAATTAGAAGTCTGATTATAATTGTACACTTCTGAACTTGACTAATTCGAATAATCGACTAAGGGTGTTGATGAGGAAGTTTCAAATTTGGCCTGGACTTTTTAATCTGGTTTTACTCCTCTGTCAGGAGTAGCTTTGCCACCTCCAGAAGTTTAATCCGGTGATTTCTTACCTCTAAGCACTTCCATCCAGTCAACAGATTTTTATCCTGTCTCCAATATTTTATTAGCAATAAACATAAATGTTCAATGAAAAAAAGCACACAATTAATAATAATTAATTAACACTGCAATGAAGTTACTGTGAAAAGCCCCTAGTCGCCACATTCCAGCGCCTGTTCGGGTACACTAAGAGAGAACTCAGAATGCCAAAATTATCTTGCAGCACGTCTTTTAGAACTTGTGGGAGGAAACCGGAGCGCCCGGAGGAAAGCCACACAGACACAGGGAGAACGTGCAGACTCCGCACAGACAGTGACCCAAGTTGGGAATCGAACCTGGGACCCTGGCACTGTGAGACAACAGTGCTAACCACCGTGCTACCATTGCCGCTCCCTATTCTCCTTCCCCCCAGATGGTGTTCATAGTTGTTTCCTGAACATTACTAATTCCTGGATATTCCAGGATAATCCTAGAGGGTTGGCAAGCCTACTCAGGAGACTTCAGGGTGGGGTTGCAAGTTTATGTTTTGTAATACATAAGCAATTGTAGGTGTAGGAAAGGTCGGATGGGCAAGTATGTATTTTTCCGTCCATCATGGTTAGTATGAATGCAGCGCAGTCATATTGTACAACACAGAGCCGAATGTTGCTCACTTTTCCTCATTTACCCTACTGAACTGCAGAGGACAAGATTCAAGCCATCTTGTTCTGAAATTGCTGTGATAAAATCCAACTGCAGAATTGCTGTAGATGGAATTCAAGATCTCCAGCCTATGCTTCATACACACAAAAGACACAAGTCTAAAGGAAGGCTGTGATGTAGTGGTAATGTCACTGGACTAGTAATCCAGATGCCCAGGGTAATGCTCTGTGGACTTGCATTCAAATCCCCCCGGCAGCTGGTGGAATTTAAATTGAGTCAACAAATCTGAAATTAAAAAGCTAGCCTTTGGCAGTCAGTGGCATTAAAACTCATCTAGGTTCACTAATGAACTATTCCATGACATTTTGACTCAATGCCCTCAGTTGCATCAAAGCTTATAAAAAGAGGGCGGTACGAGGCGCAGTGGTTAGCACTGGGACTGCGGCGCTGAGGACCCGTGTTTCAATCCTGGCCCACAGTCACTGTCCATGTAGAGTTTGCACATTCTCCCCACATCTGCGTGGGTTTCACCCCCACAACCCAAAGATGTGCGGGTTATTGGCCACACTAAATTATCCCTTAATGGGAAATAAAAAGCCTATAAAAAGGAATGGAACTGAATGGATCATTGATTTCACGACCAGAATGACAATGGAAAACCCAACACTGTCAACCCTGTATCCTCTTTACTAACATCTGGGAGCTTGTGTCAAATGGATCTACTAAGTCAAGACTGAGTACCCATGAGTTGCTGTGGGGTAGTAGTAGAATTGTATACAAACACAATCTGCCCAGCACATCCCTCACTCTATCATTACTATCAAGCCAGGGGATCAATTCTTACTCAATTAAGAGTCAGAAGAGCATGTCAGGAACATCACCAAGCATACATAAAATTAGGTGTCAACCTGTTGAAAAGGCCACACAGGACTAAATAGCAAAAGCAGCATGTCGACAGAGATAAGCAATTTCACAACCAATAGATCAGATCTAAGCTTGACAGTCCTGCCACATCCAGTTATAAATGGTGGCAGACAATTAAGTAACTAACTGGAGGAGTTAGTTGAACAAACAAATATCCCATCCTCAATGAGAGAGGAGCCCAACACATCAGTGCAAAAGACAAGACTGAAGCATTTGCAACAATTATCAGTCAGAAGTGCAGAGTCAATGATCCATTTCAGCTTCCTCCTAGGGTTCCCAGCATCAAAGATCCCAGCCTTCAGCTAATTCAGTTCACTCCACATGACAGCAAGAAACAGCTGGAAGCATTGGCTGAAGACATTGCAAAGGCTTTGGGCCCTGACAACATTCCAGCAATAGTACTGAAGACTTGTGTTCCAGAACGAGCCAAGTAGTTCCAATATAGTTACAACACTGGCATTTACCTATCAATGTGGAAACTGGCCCAGGCATGTCCTGTCCACTAAAAACAGGACAAATCCAATCTGACCAATTACCACCTCATCAGTTGACCCTCAAACTTAAATAAAGTGATGGAAAGGATCATCAACAGTGCTATCAAGCGGCACTTAGTCAGCAATAACCTACTCACTGATGTTCAGTTTGGGTTCAGCCAGAGCCACTCAGGTTTTGACCCCATTTCAGCTTTAGTCCAAGCACTGACAAAAGAGCTGAACTCTAGAGGTGGGATCAGAGTGATTGCCATTAACATCAAGGTAGCTGTCATAACCTGGGGCTAAGCAGGTCATGGAACACTAATGAAACCTTAAACAGGTCATGGGACACTTATGAGACCGGGGATTGATATTCCCAAAGGGAATAGGGAATACACAAACCTCCCCTTCTATATCCTGTATAAAACCGGAATATCATGAACTGTAAGCTGGCTCTTGTAATAAAATAACTGCTCTGTATTCTTGCTCTTTTGTATTAAACCATTTTCCTTTGACTCAACCTGTTTGGCTCGGTGTGGGCTCTTTTCCGGGTCTTATAATACTTCCGATAAGGAATAAACTTATGTTTCTGGACGACACTGCAGTCTTCGGCCTCTGCTGCCTCCAAAGCCCTGAGCTCCAGTTTGATTCTCCTGCGCCCCGGATGCTGTTATTTGGTCGGTTGGATCCGTTTGATGCGGTTCAGGAGAGATGGGTCTGCTAAGCTGAGCGCATTCGCTTCTTCTTTCAGGCAAATGCCATTGCTGTGAATGAGCGGCAAGTGGTGGTGTTCATCACCATGGTGTGAGTGGAGATTTACAGGGTGATCTGCCACTTGGTTTTTCCTGAAGACCCCAACTCCCACACTTTTGAACAGCTGATCGAGGTAGTTAGCGGCTGTTTTAGCCCAATACCTTCGATAATAATGCAGCAGTATTGACTTAATAATGCTGTCCACAATCCAGGGGAGTCGGTGGCCATGTTTGTGGCCCATTTGCGCAGAATAGCCGAATTCTGTTCATTTGGAGCTAACTGAAGGACCGGTTGGTCTGCGGTATCAGCGACACATGATGCACGGTGGCTGCTAGAGGAACCTTCTTAGGCGTTGTCACAGGCCACCCAAATAGCCCAGGTGAAGGAAAGTGCGGAACGGGGAGTACGGGATCTACAGGTTATGGAGGTGATCGCCTTACGGCATGGACCGAGGCGAGCGGACGTCTCCTTTTGGTCGTTAGGCCCCCAAATGTGGCTGTGTATGTCCCCACATCTCCTGGGGCCTACTTGTGGTTGCTCCTGCTGAGGAGCCCGTCGACAGACCTGGGCAGATCCCCCCCCTCCCCATAAATCAGGCCGTGGCCGCATTCAGCCTGGGCTGGGGCCTGAGCCAACCATTTAGAATATCCGGAGGAGGAAGGAGAGCTCCTTTTACACTGGGTCTCGGCACCTCGAGTAGCCCCTATCACTGTTCCCATCCAGTTAAATGGCAATCTATTGCAAATGGGACTGGATACTGGAGCTGCAGTGTTGGTGGTAGGCTTCAAAACTTTTGAAGATATTCAAAGGGGTACCTGGGTGCTGGGTTGGACCTATCTAATACTACAGTGCATCTTGCCACCCACACTGGAGAACAACAATGCATTTCTGGAACGAAGCAGGCCGTCGCATTGCACTGTCACCAGGAGGCCCAATTGCCTAATAGTGGTTAATGGGGATGGGCCTAGTTTGTTGGGCCGTGATTGGCTCTGCCATTTATACTTCGATTGGAGCCGAATTTCACAGGTCGGCGCGGGCAGCTTATGTGCTGTTTTGGGGACATTTCCCAAAGTATTCCGCCCGGTGCTCAGCACCATCAGAGGGGCAGTAGCAAGGATTCACATCAATTCTCTGGCCCGCCCTGTTCTGTACGCCTTATTTGACAAAGCTAATTCAGAGCTGGATCGTATGGAATCATTGAACACAATCCTGCTTGATCGTTTTGCCGATTGGGCCATTCCGGTTGTTCTATCCTCAAGCCAGACGGCTCCATCCGCATTTGTGGGGATTATAAATTTTTTTTTTTTTAATTTAGATTAGCCAATTATTTTTTCCAATTAAGGGGGCAATTTAGCGTGGCCAATCCACCTACTCTGCACATTTTTGGGTTGTGGGGGCGAAACCCACGCAGACACGGGGAGAATGTGCAAACTCCACACTGACAGTGACCCAGAGCCGGGATCGAACCTGGGACCTCAGCGCCGTGAGGCGGTTGTGCTAACCACTAGGCCACCGTGCTGCCCTGTGGTGATTATAAATTAACCATGAATACCACTTCCTGACTGGTCAACAATGCTTCCACGAATAGAAGACGTTTGCGGCAAACTAGCCGACGGCATTGTTATATTACCTTGTCGAACATATGTTACTCATTTGTTTCTTACCAAGATGATCTTAAACTCGATGTTGATTAAAACTCGTAGTCTTCCAATTAAAGCAAATAATTTATTGAGTAACTTTAACAAATAAACTGTACATTCGTTCTCTCTCCAATATTTATACTAGATATTAAATAAACAAGATTGAATAAGAATAAACTATGATTAACTACACCTGCACTCTGAGCTATCTCTTTCTACCACTGGTCACTAGTCACGATACACACGAAGAGGCGGGAACTCAGCTTGAGTCTGTCTTTTATACCCCTGCCATCTAGTGATCACTCAGCTATTATGTGTATATATTAATCCCTTGTATACATACAGATATGCAGATCACTGCAGGAGTTACATTCACAAAATTAGACATTAGCAATGCGTATCTGCAGCTGCCGTTGGATGAGTCCTCACAGCATTATCTCACCGTCAACACTCAATTATCTGAATACATGCGTTTGCGTTTTGGGATGTCTTCCGCAAAGCACCATGGAAAGTGTGCTACATGGATTGCCGCGAGTGGCCGTTTAACTAGATGATATTTTGGTCAACGCTGTCTCGGAAGAGAAACACCTGAAATATCTGGACCCATATTTCCCACACATATGCACTGAGTTGCCTTCCGTTGCTCTCGGAGTCAGTGCTTACCCACCATGTCGACGGATTGTCCGGCGCATTAAATTTTATGGATACTCTTCCTGTCAAGGCCTTGAATATCCGTGAATGGACGCAAAGGATATGTCTTGCTGAAACTGTGAAACGTCGTCCTTATTGGCGGCAATGCAGATCAATTATCTGCGGAGCTGAAGGCCTTTGCCACCAAGTTAACCGGGTTAAGTGTTGAAGATTGGGGTCTTACTCTGTGGAGCCCAGGGACCCAGGTTCGATTCCTGGCTTGGGTCACTGTCTATGTGGAGTCTGCACGTTTTCCCCGTGTCTGCGTGGGTTTCCTCCGGACACTCCAGTTTCCTCCCACAAGTCCCAAAAGATGCGCTTGTTGGGTGATTTGGACATTCTGAATTCTCCCTCTCTGACCCGAACAGGCGCCGGAATGTGGCGACTAGGGGATTTTCACAGTAACTTCATTGCAGTGTTAATGCAAGCCTACTTGTGACACTAATAAAGATTATTATTATTTTCCCTTGAGGTGGATGATGGGCAGATGGTGGGTGGAGCTGTTGCGAGGCATTTTGCTGGCCAGAGGTGAAAGGCAGGAAAATTATCTGATTCCAGCACTCAGCTGGCTGACAGCTGGAGAATCCTAAATTAGGGAAGGGGAGATGTGTGGGGACAGAATTTTGGGGAAACGTGGGCGGGATTCTCTGATCCTGAGGCTAAGTGGGACTGGTTTAGCTCACTCAGCTAAATCGCTGGCTTTTAAAGCAGACCAAGCAGGCCAGCAGCACGGTTCGATTCCCGTACCAGCCTCCCCGGACAGGCACCGGAATGTGGCGACTAGGGGCTTTTCACAGTAACTTCATTGAAGCCTACTCGTGACAATAAGTGATTTTCATTTTTTTTCATTTCAAGTGTTCACACCGTCAGAAACGCCGATGCATTTCTCGATGGCATCAAAATAGCCTCAGGATCAGCAATTCTGGCCGCTACAGGGGGCCAGCACGGCACTTGAGCGACCCACAATGCTCCAGCCGCTGATCCCGTCGTCAACTGAGCACCGCAGGGTCCGCTCATGCGCAGTGGCTCCGCCACCAACACGCGCATGCGCAGTGGCTCCCTTCTCCGCGCTGGCCCCGACGCAACATGGCGTAGGGCTAAAGGGACTGGCACAGAAGAAAGGAAGCCCCCAGCCTGAGAGGCTGGCCCACCAATTGGTGGGCCCCGATCGCAGGCCAGGCCACAGCGGAAGCCCCCCCCCCCCCCCCCCCCCGGGGTCGGACCCCCCCTCCCCCCCAACAGGCCGCCCCCGGACCCTTCCACGCCGAGGTCCTGCCGGGTAAGACCACATATCGACGGCGCTGGCATGACTCGGGATTTTTATTCCAGCCCATTCCGGGCCGAGAATCAGTGGGGAGGGCCGTGTGGCGTGGCCCTCGACTGGAGAATCGGTCCCGGCGTCGGGGCAGGGTGGAGCGATTCGAGCCGGTCGCAGCGATTCTCCGGCCAGGCCCCGGGCTGAGAGAATCCCGCCCTGCATTCTCAGAAGAGCCAGTGTCCTTATTCCCTTTACAGAACCCTGCTTCAATCATTTGGCGCTCACAACAAATCACCACCTGCCATAGCACTCTAATTTGCACATTCAGATGGTGACTCCGTTTGGAACAGATGGATGCTGTGGTCATTCATCAGGGGATCCTACCCAAGATAACAGCATACAGAATTTCAGTATAAGCAATCCAATAAGTCACACAATTTGTGGACCACTAATAGGGTGGGAGAAAGTTCAAATAGTGAATTGAGATTTGCTTAAAATTGTGGGTGAAGATGTTTTTAAAATGGTTGATGATACTATTCCAAATAATGGGAAGGATACTCTTAAAGTAATGTTTGATGTCCACTTAATTGTGGACGACATGTTAAGGCACTTTAAAAAGTGGTGAGGAGTCACATAAAATGGTGAGTCAGGCTCCCTTAAAACAGTGCTGGAGGCTTCCCTTGAATTGGTGAAGAGTGAGGCTATCTTTAAAATGTTGGGAAATGCTACCCAGAAGATGGTGGGCAACGCTCTCCTTATCTGACACTATCCTTATATTTGATATGGGGCACGTGGTCATTAATTTCTGTTCCTGATATGATGCTGGTGCATGACCAACTTTCCAAGAGTAGGTAAGGTTACCCTTAAATGATTGGGGAGATTACCTTTAAAATGATGTTTGAGACTTGATGCACGACGAGACGAGAGTAGAGAGTAATCGAGGCTTTATTAAGCAGAAATGTGGAGCCTCTCGCAGCTGCTGCCGAAATGGCTGCAGCTCGGAGGGCCCACACATTTATACTCCGCTGACTGGGCGGAGCCAGCAGGCAGGGATCTACCTCCGTACCTGTAGTATAAGGGCCTTACCGTAATACCCTCATAAGCAGTATATAATACAACAGTGGTGACTACAAGACTACGGGCAAAGTTTTCTGGCCTCCCTGCGGCATGTTTTTTGGTGGCGGGAGGTGGACTGCCATTGGCTGGTGGTTAGACCAGAAGATTTCCCATTGAATCCATCCCACGCCACCGGAAAACCTGTGGGAGAGGTGTGCCCTCGGAGGGATTGGAAGATCCCACCGGCATGAACAACCAGAAGATTTTGTCCGACATTTAAAATGGTGAATGAGGTTACCCTAAAAATGGTGGATGAAACTACACTTAAAATTGTGGACCTGTCTAAGCTTAATATAGTGCACGAGACCACGCTTCAAATCACGGAAGAAACGATTCTTCAGCTAGTGTTTTTAGGATGGTGGGGGTCCCTTCTTGCCATCCAAAGTGTCAGCTGCAAACACATTTTTGCTGATAGTCCTGCAGCTATCTAACACTCCAACAAGCATGTATTGACTGGAGGTGTGACTCCAGCCCCTCAGTCAGGAGGAAGCTGTTAAAGAGAGACTTAATGGAGGCGCCCCAACTCAGTCCTGCCTTTCTGCCTGAAGCTTGAACAGGATTGCTTTTTCGGCATTCCCCCTCCCCCCACCCATTTCCCCACTCCTGAACTCCTCTTGTCATCCACATGAGCAGGTCATATTCGAAATAGAGGAGGGTTGCAGGAAAATAAAGTCTCAGAGAAGTTACTGTTTTGGAAGCTCCATTCATGGAGGAAGTGTTCCCATGGTCATATTTTAATCATGTTTACCTCTGATATGTGGCACAAACGCCTGGAAACCAGAATCAGTCAGCCACTTGCAAACCTCATTTGTTGTCATTCTCTCCAGTGGTATTGCTGCTCCAGATGCGCCTGTTCCCTACAAAAAGAATTTGACAAAAAAATTGGAAAGGCAAAAGAAGGAGACCATTCAGTCCCTTAAAATTATTGGCCAATATAAGCAGATTGGAGCTCATCTGGATGTCAACTCCACAGACCCACATTCTATCAATATACCTTAATGCCCTAATCTGATCAGTTACATGGGTTATGTAGTGTGTCCTGTAAAGAAACAGGCCATTTGGTCTAAATGGATGCTTATAGAACATAGAACAGAACATAGAACAGTACAGCACAGAACAGGCCCTTCGGCCCTCGATGTTGTGCCGAGCCATGATCACCCTACTCAAACCCACGTATCCACCCTATACCCGTAACCCAACAACCCCCCCCCCCCTAACCTTACTTTTTAGGACACTACGGGCAATTTAGCATGGCCAATCCACCTAACCCGCACATCTTTGGACTGTGGGAGGAAACCGGAGCACCCGGAGGAAACCCACGCACACACGGGGAGGACGTGCAGACTCCGCACAGACAGTGACCCAAGCCGGGAATCGAACCAGGGATCCTGGAGCTGTGAAGCATTTATGCTAACCACCATGCTACCGTGCTGCCCACAATGTTTGGAAGTATGGAACTTCTTTCCATTAACCTCATCTAACCCTGTTTTACTATTCATTTTCCCTCTTGTGCTTCTCTAGATTCCACTTGAGTGTGACCGCACCCCCTCAGCCCATCCCCATGTAGTCAATTCCATCTTCTCAACACTTTCTTGGTGAAGACATTTCTTCTAAATTCCTTAATAGGTAAGTAACTTCCTTGATCTCTAGTTTTGGTCTCCCTTGCAAGTGAAAATATCTTCACTACATCTACCTGTTTATTATTTATGTTTATGTTGTGTGGGGAAAACAAGCATTTATTGCCCATCCCTAATTGGCTTGTGGTAGTTGATGGTGATCCTCCTTCTTGAACTGCTGTGGTCCCAGTGGCATGAGTGTACCCACAGGGTTATTAGATTGGAGTTCCAGAATTGTAACGATAAAACAACAATAAATTTATGCTGATATGTTACTTGGAGGGGACCTTTGCAAATGATAGATCTAGCATGTGTGTAGTGCCCTTGTTCTATTAGGTGATACAGGAAATGGATTAGAAAAATGCTCTTGAAAAAGCCTTGACAAGGTGCTGCATTGCACCGTCTGGATGGTAAACACTGTCATCATGGAGCATCGGTGTTGAAGGGAGTGAATATCTCAGGTGGCATGTGAGGCACTGATCCAGCTTTGTCCTGGTTGGTGGAAAGCTTCTTGAGTTTTGTTGGAGCTTCACTCAACCAGGAAATGGGGTCATTCCATCACACCCTGACTTGCGCCTTGTGAATGGTGGGAAAGCTTTGGGGATACAGGCGGTGCCACAGAATACCCAGTATTCAGTGCCAGATCCAATTAATTTCCTTATCAATGGTGGCTCTTAGAATGTTGATGGTGGGGGATTTAGCAATAAAACTGTAATTGAATGTCAAGGAGAGGTAGTTAGATTCTTGAATTGGAAATGGCCATTGCCTGACATTTGTGTGACACCAATGTTACTTATCGTGTTATTTATCAAAGCCTCTCATCATTTTAAACACCTTTCATCCCATCAATTTTCTTTTCTAAAGAAAAGAGCAACAAGCTGTTCAACTGTTCAGAAACACAGCTCACAACCTCTACCAGCATCCTTGTAAAATTAACCTCACAGAAATAGCAAAGGACAGAAAAAACTGATGGGACCCTTCATAGAGGCTACAATGTTGGAAAGAGTATATGGTTGCGATCCGGCTGACTTGAGTTAAAATCCACTGAATGGTGCCTGCAGAACCAAGAAACATCTCGCTATTCAATGGCACTTTGAAGCTCGCCGGTAGGAAAGGTTCCTTGCAGATCGGGGTGTCATTTTGTCTGGCAGCCCCAATCTTCAACCCCCCCCCCCCCTCCCTTTCAACACCCCTCATTTCTGACCCACCCCTCAACCTCTCTGTACCTGGTAAAGGTAGACGGGGAAGTGCCAACCTGGCACCCAGGCACCTTAGAACTGCCAGCCTTTCACCCTGACAGTGCTACTCAGGCACCAAGGCAGGGCCAGGATGACACTGTCAGAGTGCTCGGGTGTCACTGCCAGGGTGCTAGGCTGGCAACGCCCAGGTGCCAGAGGGAGAGCCAGGGTGCCACCCTGCCCTGCCTCGACAACCCGTGGGTCTGCAAAAGACCCCCACATTTGTGTGGACCAGTACTAAATGGTGCCCTGGCAAGTTCTCCCAGGCACATCCATTTAGTCCCAGGCGCCGAGTGAATCCAGCGAATGTATATGAACCTAATGGCGTATTTGAATATGCTGATCTGGATCACGCCCAGTGTTGCAAGATTCCATTTAATCATTTTCTTTAATTTAGAGTACTCAATTCTTTTTTTTTCCAATTAAGGGGCAATTTAGCCTGGCCAATCCACCTCCCCTGCACATCTTGGGTTGTGGGAGTGAGACCCACGCAGACAGAGAAAAAATATGCAAACTTCACATGGACAGTGACCCGGGGCCAGGACCAATCCAGGGTCCTCGGCGCTGTGAGCAGCAGTGCTCACCACCGTGCCAGCATGGTGCCCATGATTCCGTTGAATATTGCGTTGTGTTTGAAACGTCACGAATATCACAGGAGCATCTCGCCAGACTCAATGGTCTCATCCCGTACCAAGTTGGGCATGACAAGGCTACTGAATCATGCCTTATATCAGCAAATTAGACTAGTAAGTAAGCAGAGTGTTAATTGTGGAAAATCCATATTGACATACAGACAGGCAAACCAATTTTGCAAAAGTAGTTTAGAGGCTGAGGTCACGTAATGTTTTCTGGAAGAATATGTCAAGGAATCATCTAAGAAATAGATTATTTCATATCAAAACAAAAAATGTTGGAAATATTCAGCTGCTCTGGCAGGATCTTTGAAGAGAAAAATAGTCATAGAGTCATCCACATGGGGCGGGATTCTTCGAAAACCGGCGAGGCGGGAAACTCCGGCGCGAACGAGTGGCGTGAACCACTCGGGCGTCGGGCTGCCCCGAAGGTGCGGAATCCTCCCGCACCCGCGAGGCCACCCGCGAAGCCAGGTTCCGCCGGTAAGTACCTGTCGTAACATACGCCGGCGGGACCGGGCGAAAACGGGCTGCCACTTGGCCCATTGTGGGCCGGAGAATCGCCTGGGGGGGGGCTGCCAACAGGGGGCGATTCCTGCCCCCTGCTAAATCCCCCGTGCTGGAGAATTAGGCAGCCGGCGGGGGCGGGATTCACGCCGCCCCCCGGCGATTCCTCCGGGTGCTCCGGTTTCCTCCCACAAGTCCCGAAAGACGTGCTGTTAGGTGAATTGGACATTCTGATTTCTCCCTCTGTGTACTCGAACAGGCGCCGGAATGTGGCGACTGGGGGATTTTCACAGTAACTTCATTGCAGTGTTAATGTAAGCCTACTTGTGACACTAATAAATATTATTATTATTAAGATGGGTGAATGATTTCTCCCTGAGTAAAGGTTTTGATGCTTCTAAACAGACTTATGAAACTGTAAAACACTTGGGCAAGATTCTCCGCCCCCCACGCCGGGTGGGAGAATAGCGGGAGGGCCTCCCGACATTTTTCACGCCCTCCCGCTATTCTCCCCCCCCCCCCACGCCCGACCCACGCCACGAATCTCCGAGGCCGATGGGCCGAGCCTACACGCCCGTTTCAACATGGCAGCAAACACACCTGCTCGCTGCCGTCGTGAAACGGGCGGCAGATGCCCATTTGGGGCATCTGGGGGCCCGATTGGCATGGCAGTACCACGGCCGTGCCAAGGGGGGCATAGTCCAGCGATCGGTAGGAACCGATCGCGGGCCTTTCCCTCCACCGCCCCGCAAGATCAAGCCGCCACGTCTTGCGGGGCGGCTGAGGGAAAAGACGGCAACTGCGCATCCGCGGGTTGGCGTTGTCCAACCTGCGCATGCGCGGCCGACGTCATCGGCCGCGTTAGCCGGCGTGACGCTTGACGTGCGGCCTTGACGACCGTCGTCAAGGCCGTGCCGCCGTGACGCACGGGGCCGTGTTCCTAGCCCCGCCCGTGGGGGAGACGGCCCCGGAAGTGGGCGTGAAGGCTGCCGTGGGTCACGGCCTGTCCCACGGCAGCCTTTACGATTCTCCACATTTGCAGAGACTCTCGCACTAAGAGATTAGAGGACCCTGAGCCTCTCTTTACAAGATCATCCTGAACTCTAGTTAGTAGTAAGTTTGAGATCCTAAACATCACCATTTATATTTTTAACAATGGGCATCATTCACTTAAGGTTCAACGTGACCGTGTCATTACAATACACACGATAATCATTTATTCCCACTGCACAAATCACCTTCTCAGATCCAGAGATGGTATTCCTCTCCTTCGTGGTCCAAGGCTCCTCAACTTGCTGTTCATTTGCCTGGTTCTGATCACCTGCATGAGTGCATTGATATGATTAAGTTTTAGCCTCATGTAAAGTTAAGAATAAGATTAACGGAAAGCCTGTCACACAAGACAGAGGTTTCATACAAGCACTCTACCCTTCTCTGGGTGTGTCCGGTCTATTACAATTAAATGTTCATAATCTAGCTCCCAAAGGGTGTCTCATATGACGGGCTCTGATGGGAGTCACTGATATGGGGTGGGGTTGGGGGGGGGGGGGGGGGGGGGGGGTGGGGGGTGTAATTGATTCTTATATATAGTCACAATGGTTTAGTAACGAATTGGCAGCACTTATCCTATTTTTTTGACCTTAATATGAAATACATTAATGCTCAATGAAAGAACAAGGTGCTGATTTGCTCAGACATCAGTTTTCATGCTATTTATGAAGCCTAATAGGCACCCACTCACATGGGCTTCAGTATCTTGCTTATTGAATTTCCCTGTTTGAATTTCATGATTCTGGATGGTTAGGAAAGGCTTGTTTCAAGCCTTCGCCTGGGTCGTAGTGCCATTTCGCAAGACAAAGCTTTGTCAGGAGGAGATTTTTTTGTCAGCAAGGACTGATGGATATACACATCAGTGACCTCCCAGATAAGTGGGTAGTCTAAATCATAAGCAAAAAAGATAATGTTCAACAAATCAGTTAGGAAGCTGAGAAACAGTTCCTTTGAAAGAATGGCTTTACATGACTAGAGCTCTATTAAGATCGTAAACCGAACTTCATCGAGAGTGACAAAATAAGATAATTGCTGAAGATTCTATATCCAGAGTGGAAGTATGATTGCTTATTTCTCTGTGTAAATATTACTGAATGTAATGAGTGTGTCATGACTTGCAGCTATGCTGGTATCCAGTCCAAGAACCTTACAATGAGCCCATAAAAATTATAATCTTCAAGACTCTTGTTGCTGTACCTTATTAGTCTTACATTTTATCATGTCAATTATACAATGAGACTGAAGCTAAGTGTATACCAGGCTTCAAAGACCACCTTCCTGAAGATATTAGCCAACTAGTTGGATTTTGACAACAATCCCCAGCTTCTTTGGTCACTCTTCTAGAGCTATGGCACAACTTTTTTTAAAATTTAGAGTACCCAATTAATTTTTTCCAATTAAGGGCCAATTTAGCGTGGTCAATCCACCTACCTTTCACATCTTTGGGTTGTGGGGGCGAAACCCACGCAAACACAGGGAGAATGTGCAAACACCACACGGACAGTGACCCAGAGCCGGGATCGAACCTGGGACCTCAGCGCCGTGAGACTGCAGTGCTAACCCACTGCGCCACCGTGCTGCCCTGAGCTATGGCACAACTGATTAGCCTTCCTGAATTCAATGCAAAACTAGTCACAATGGGATTTGAACTGGGATTTGATCTGGTACTGCAATTGTTATCAATTGTATTAAGTGCCATTTCATTAGTGAGCTTGGGTTTCACCATTCCTTATCCAGTATCTGCTTGAAATTCATGTCTGAAGGATTGAGGAGCTGGTAGAAGGTGACCAGTAAATGCACCCTGCCCTCTGTACCTTGTAACTTCAACTGGACAAACAGCTTTGGGTCAGTGTTGACTAAATGCTGACAGGTCATCCCAAGTTCTAAAGAGAAAGGAGGAAGGTCGACATTAGAAGTATCCCTGGCACTTCACCAATGCCATCTGGTAAGGAAGGTGTTTGGTTAATGAACAAATCAGGCAAAGAAGACCCAGGAACACACCCATGGTAGGGTGCAATCTTCTCACTTTAGTAACACAGCAAGATTATTTTGGGGTCAGGAACCTGACTCACTGATTTACTTGCCCAGCCATTGCTCGTTCCCACAGCAAACCAATTATCATCATGTCTGCAAACCAATTATCATCATGTCTCCAGGTCTTTTGGCCAGTTGGGGAGGGGGGTTCTGGTTGACACATCCATTATGGAAAAGAAAAGATTTGTAATTAAAAGGATTATGGTATGAGTCACCAGCACCTGGATTTTTGAAGCTATAGCAACCTCTCACTGGATCACTCATTGTTGCCTGGAGGTCCTGTTGTGGAATCTGAGTGGTTTCAGTGCAGTGAGCTCTCCCAATGTTGGCAGGAAATCCAACATCTAAAACCAAGCAGGCAGAGGTGAAAATGGCCAATGAAGTTAAAAGCAGAAGGTTGCTCGTTCCAACTTAGACAGGTAAGCAAAAATGTTCAGGAGCTCAGGAGAAAAAGATAGATAAGTGATATAACATTTTCAGTTGACTCTTACTTGCACATTTTCATGCACTCCAGTTTTAGTGATGTTGGTTGATGTTGTATGAGGGTATCTAGCATAGCAATGTTTAATTTAGGACTGGGTACCCAGTATCATCCAGAATATGATGAAAAAGGATACAACGGCCTTCTAATGGACTGATGGACTGGTCTGATCTCTTCACACATCTTCACTTGATGCCTGTGTCTACGTATTTACATTGTGTATTTTATGTTTACCCTATTATGTGTTTTCTTTTCTTGTACTAAATGATCTGTTTGAGCTGCGCGCATAACAATACTTTTCACTGTACCTCGGTACACGTGACAATAAACCAATCCAACCCAATGACCTTTGACAAGGGTCAACTATGGACTGGATAGAGACCTGTGTAGACCACATTCAAAGAGTCCTGATGTAAAAACCTCTGGACAAGGGAGGGAAAATCATGCCTGACATCATCCGAATCCTGATCCACACACCTTTGTGTGTGGCTGCATCAAGCTATGCATAGATTCCTCGGTACGCAAATACCAAGTGTCATTACATGCTGAGGTTCTACCTGTCCGCAGTATTGTGGAGGATGGGTCAAGCCATGCTGCCGCGGAATGCTCCAAGTAGTTGGGCTATGCCGTACCACCTTTCCCTCGTGGAAAAATATATATAGTGAAACACCATCAACTACAAGTCCATCAGACATTGGTCTGCACATAACGTCGTAGAGGCCCTTCGGGAAAAGAAGATGGTGGTACCTGTTGGATGGTTCCCTGAGCAGACTGTCAAGGTCATTTGACAGAATGCATCATCACCAGAACTTTCAAACCAGCAACAAGACCTAGCTTGGCTGGTACTGAGAAAGGTCTTCCCCTTCAGATACTTCCTAAGGCACGCTGTCCTCGAGGTACCTGTGGTAGGTAAAAGACTGTTGTCCACCTCCTTCCGGAATGTGCCTTTGCAATATAATCTGGTGAGAGATGAGGTTATTTTTGTAGAGGTTCGTCCCAAGCAGCTCTGTGACGCAGGACTCTGGTCTCTATGAGCTGTTCCTGGGGACACACACTGAAACAAACATCAGCTGTTGCTGGTGGATCGTCAACTCGGTGAAAGATGCTCTTTGGTCTGTCAGAAATTGGTTGGTTTTCCAACACAAAGAGTTGTCCCCGAATGAGTGTTACAGACTGGCACATTCCAAAACCCAGGACTACATGCTGCGGGATGCACTAAAGCTTGGGGCAGCCACCACAGAGGCGCAATGGGGGAAGGTCACTTTCTCAGACCTTTCAGCCATTGTAAACTGAGTGACTGGAAATTGTATCGAATCCCCTCGGCTGTATGACTCATATTGAATATTTAGTGAATCACAATTCTGTTGAAGCACCTCAGAGTGCAACTTGATCCAAGTAGCCAACTTAAATGCCTTTGCACCATTAGTAATGATCGATTTGAAATGTCTGTAATCTTTCTTTGGCTGTATTGAAGCACCTCAAGAGTGCAAAGTGATGTATGTAGGGAACGGTAGCACAGTGGTTTGCCCTGTTTAGGCCTCCTAGCCAGAATTCTGTGGGCCCCCTCCAACTCCAGGGGCTCCTGGAAAGACCCAGCTCCCATCAACGAGTTCAGCATAACGACCACATAGGCTGCCAGGTCCGACCCCTCCAGCCCCTCCGTGAGGCCCAGGATCCGCAAATTCTTCTGCCTCGACCGGTTGGCCAGCTCCTCGAACCGTTCCTGCCACCTTTTATGGAGCGCCTCGTGCATCTCCACCTTCCCCGCGATGGCCACGGCCTCATCCTCCCTTGTGGAGGCCTGCTGCTGCAGCTCCCGGATCGCGGCCCCCTGGGCTATCTGAGTCTCCATCAGCTCTCTGGTGGTAGCCTTCAGCGACTCCAGCAGCTCCACCTTAAGCTCCTGGAAGCAGCGCAGCAGAGTCTCCTGCTGCTCCTGCGCCCACTGCCTCAGCTCCTCGAGGGCTCCGCCGGCCGCCATTTTGTTTCTCTTCCCCCGCTTTTCCAGGGGCGATTCCACTGTTTTTCTTCTTACCCCACTCCTGGTCCGGACCATAGGACCTTAGGGATCTACTCCAGACTCCTTCCCACGTCGGGATTCGTCGACGAAGTTCCGTTGGGGGCCCTGAAAAGAGCCCCAAAGTCCGTTATTAGAGGAGCTGCCGAACATGCGGCTTAGCTCCGCATTGCCACCACCGGAAGTGTGGTTTGCCCTGTTGCTTCACAGCACCAGGGACCTAGGTTCGATTCCCGGCTTGGGTCACTGTCTGTGCAGAGTCTGCACGTTCTCCCCGTGTCTGCGTGGGTTTCCTCCGGGTGCTCCAGTTTCCTCCCACAAGTTCCAAAAGACGTGCTTGTTAGGTGAATTGGACATTCTGAATTCTCCCTCAGTGTACCCGAACAGGCGCAGGAGTGTGGCAACTAGAGGATTTTCACAGTAACTACAGTGTTAATGTAAGCCTACTTGTGACATTAATAAAGATTGTTGAACCTGAGTATTGTTGGCCATTTATGAAATGTTTGCAATGTTCTTTCAGGTATTTTATGAATAAAGTATAATTTTGCCAAAAAAAAGAGAACCGCTTAGAAGTAAAAATGGAATTAGCTCACAGCTTGAAATGAAATGAAATGAAAATCACTTATTGTCACAAGTAGGCTTCAAATGAAGTTACTGTGAAAAGTCCCTGGTCGCCACATTCCGGCGCCTGTTCGGGGAGGCTGTTACGGGAATTGAACGGTGCTGCTGGCCTGCTTTCAAAGCCAGCGATTTAGCCCTGTGCTAAACAGCCCCACATAGCTTGATTGCCATAGCTTGAGCTATTCTCTGCATATATATACTTTGTTATATGTTATCAGTAAGCAGTTACTGTTCAACCATTCAAGACTCAGAACTTTTTGTGAGACGTGCTGAACATACAACACGGTGATAGCTGACCTCGGAGAAACTGGAACAGAAATTCAAAAGCTGGAAAATTGAAAAAGCAGTATTTCGACCTGACTGAAAGAATGTGAAGTGAAGATACAGCGGGAGATTGCCTGAAAGAGGCTCCCTTGCAAAATAGGAAGCAGAAAGGCAGGAGAAGAAACTCCACCACAACTCAAGACTCCATAATATCACGTGGAGGTTTCTTGCAAATGCCTACAGGGTCAAAGGACCTCGACCTAGGTGGTAAAAAAATTCAGTTCTAAGCCAATATGCGCCTTAAACTATTGCTTCACAGTGCCGGGGACCCAGTTTCCATTCCCAGCTTGAGTCACTGTCTGTGCGGGGTCTGCACATTCTCCCAGTGTCTGAATGGGATTTTTCATTCTGAATTCACAGTAGCTTAATTGCAGTGTTAATGTAAGCCTACTTGTGATACTAATAAAGATTATTTATTTAAAAAGTTTCAATCATGTAAAAAAAAGTCAAAGCAGTCCATTTCGAAAAGTACTGTGGCTAACTCGGATTCAGAATCAGCACCGTAACACGTGGTGGCCAAGCAGAAACAAAAAGTGGAAGGTTTGAAAACCTCAGCCAAAGCTGGGAATCAATTGTAAGCTGCCTGAAAATCTTCTGTTATCGCAGGAAGACCCAGAATAGGTGATAAGAGTAAGCCGATGCACAAAGCTAAAGACAAAAAGGTTGGAATCTCTATCACTGTGGGTGCCTGACAAAACGGGACACGAGCGAGAAGAATCTTTGAAAAACGATGGCTGCAACACCACCTTTAAAACTTGCACAGTATTTATGGCAGTGCTCACCTGAATTAAAGAACCATAGACAGCAAAATCACCATTTCCAGACCACCTTGAACTGGTCCAGAGGCCAGGCCAAACACATAATTGGAGACTTTGGTGGAAAAGATTCTTAAGATACATGGTATCTTCAGGGCTGGATAAAAATGCAGACACTGAACAAATGAAACACTACTTTATTCAGTGGTCCAACAGCCAATGATATTAATGCGTAGCAAGGAATAAACAGTAATCCTCAGTTAAATGTGTCCAACAATCTGGAGAGCTAATTAGCTCTTTTATAAACACTATAGATTGGCTGAAGGCTGTGACTTCCATGACCTAATGTCAAAACTCAGAAGGAACAGAATTGTTGTCAGAGTGGCTGACAATGCCTTTTCAGACATATGACAGGCCAAGGAATGTCTGATTCTAGAAAAGACCATACAATTCACCAGACAGTCTGAAATCGGCAAACATTTTGGGCAGGATTCTCCCAACGGGAGACTAAGTGCCGACGCCGGAGTAAAAACCAGAATGTTTTACTCCGGCGTCTCGGCGCCCATTCCCAGACCCCTATTCTCCCCCCTCCGTGGGGCTAGCAGGGGCGTCACGTGATTTACGGGGGCAGGGCCTCACCGCGGCGTCAGAGACCCAGCACCGCGTAAAAGACGTGGCGCCTTGGGTCCCGTGCATGTGCAGTTGGGCCGGCGTCAACTACCGCATGCGCGGTGGCCGTCCTCCCTCAGGCCACCCCGCACAAAAATGCCGCATGGATCCAGGCTTGCCCCGGCGGAAGAAAGGAGGCCCGCCGACAGAGAGGCCAGCCCGCAGATCGGTGGGTCCCAATCATGTACCAGGCCATTCCGGAGGGCTTCCCCAGGGTTGGAACCCCCCCCCCCCCCCCCCCCCCCCACAATCCGCTGCCGGCCCGACAGCAGGTTAGAACGGCGCCGGTGGGACTGTCATTTTTGTCGCCGGCCGCTCAGCCTATCCGGGCCGGAGAATCGCCGCTCGCCGTTTGCGCCGATTATCCGAGCGACCCGCCGCGATTTGCGCAGCGCTGGTTTCGGGGGAGTGGGAGAATTGCGTGCGGGGGTCAGGTCAGCATGGCGCGATTCGCGCGGCGCCCCAGCGATTCTCCCACCCGGCAGGGGGGGAGGGGGGGGGAGAATCCCGCCCCTGATCTTGCAAAAGCAAGCCGTGGTACAGAGCAGCCCACTCTCCAGTTAGTAAAACAGTAAAGGGGCAGAGAGATTTCAGACCAAGGAAGGCAATTGATAAACAGATCCCAGGATGTTGGCGGTCATGTGGGTGCTATGGAGCTAAACAACCTTACAGGCGAGGGCAAAGTGCAGTACTCTCAGTGCAGTGCTTCAACTGCAACTGCCTGAGATACTTTGTAAAGTTAAGACACCCAGAAAGGCAGAGGGTCCCAAGAGAATCCATGACTTTGAGATACCACACCAGGAAGAAACCCAACTGTGCTTCTTGCGTCAATCAAGGATCCTGGATTGTCTTTTGCATTTCCTGATGCATCACAATGGTTGTAGTTCAGCCTCAAGCTCATAAATTCTGATGCAAAGCTGCTCAGAGTTCAAACACTTATTGTAAACATGTTTGCTGTGGTTCAAACTGACTGGAGGTAGTGGTATTGCACTGGACTAATGATCCAGAGTCCCAGGGGAATGGTCTGGGGACCCGGGTTCAAATCCCACCATGGCAGATGGTGAAATTTAAACTAAAGGTTTAATGATGACCGTGTAACGGTTCCACAATCGATTTCGGTAAACGGCCATCTTACCAATTTCAAATTGACCAAGCAATCCAGTCTTATGGTCATTGCAGACAAGGAATCATGGTTGGTCACACACTACCTGATATCACCAACAAAGCTGTATGGATCAGGGGCCATCAGCTCCCAGTTAAAGGTACATTGCTGGAGACATTCTAATATAAAGATAAATAAATAAGGAGACATTATATGTAGTCCATAATCAAGAACCTCCCTTTTAAGCAAAAAGCTCTGTTTTGATCTCAAGGTCCTTCAGGAATTTGACAAGGTCAACCAGCAAGAGTCTGGTTCAAAATTTAAAATTGAGTTTCCCAGACTCTTCAATAGATTGAGGACTACATACAGTATTACATATGGAGAGGAAGCCAAGTCTGTGTGCCTGTTAACGCCATGGAAACTACTACACTGCCTCATGAAGTGTGTGTGGCAACAACTGGGTAAGATGACAAAATTAGGGGTCATATCTGCATTCTCAGTGGACCAAATGATATTCCAGATTGGCCAAATGTGTCCACCCATATGTGTTGACCTCAACTCAACAAGACAGCGTCGAGAGAAGTCCACCCAATGTATATGACAGCCTGAACTCATCTCTATTTTGTTAATACCATCATGAACTGACTGAGCCACCCCCTCCACCTTTTCCACACTTCATAACCTTCCAATGTCACATCGCCTTTTTATGACTCGTATCCTTCAGGACTTTGAGAACGGTACCTTCATACAGGAGATCAATCTAAATAAGTATAAACTCCTTCCTAAGTTCTCTAATATTCCTAATGATGTTCAGGAAGACAATGGGATTTGGTATAGATTTGAGGTTTATGAAAGGATCACCCAAGCATAGCTTAAGAAAATGCTGCACATAGGTGCATTTGTGTTGTTCATCCCAAATGTCAAAAGCTCTTAATACATGTGATTTGACCTTTAGAAATGGAATGTGTTTATAAATAAAAATAACTAAGAATCCTAAGTATCCTGTGCGCTTCAATATTCAGGGTCCAATCGATATGTCCTCCTACAGCCATGTCTTTGTATTGTCTATCAAATCCTGCTTACTTCAAATCATATAATCATAGAAACCCCAGTGCAGAAGGAGGCCATTCGGCCCATCGGGTCTGCACTGACCCTCTGAAAGAGGACCGTAACCTAACCCATTCCCCGCAGTATCCCCGTAACCCCAACTAATCTACAGGTCAATTTTAACATGGCCAATCCACCTAAACTGCACATCTTTGGACTGTGCAGCTCCCACATGCTGTAGCTTTAACACATTACTTGTCCTGCCATGCTTAATGTGTTCCTAACTATTTAAATTATTTCTTTCTGTTATATATTTTGCTTTTGTTTTTGTATATTTTATTAACCTTATCACCAATTGCTATACTATTTCAAATGATAAACCTTCATACTTACCAGAGTATTACCAACTAACCAGCTTCTTTTCCTTTAGCAGAGGAAGGCCACTTCCTGAAGGCTGAGAAAGTTAGAAAGCAAAAGAGCACTTCTTTCCCGAACGGCCTTACTTACCCAACCCCGAGCATTCTCTTCTAAATTCCACTTAAGTGATAAGCTGCACTAAATTGAATCATAGAATCCCTAGTGTAGAAGGAGGTCATTCAGCCCATCAGGTTTGCACCTACCCTCCAAAAGAGCACCATACCTAGGTGCATTCCCCCGCTCTATCCCTGTAACCCCACCGAAGCCGTGGACACTAAGGGGCAATTTAGCATGTCCTGGCCAATCCACATAACCTGTATATCTTTGGACTGTGGGAGGAAACCGGAGCACCCGGAGGAACAAAGAACAACAAAGAACAACGGAAAGTACAGCACAGGAACAGGCCCTTCGGCCCTCCAAGCCCGCGTCGGGCTTGGAAAATCACGCAGACATGGGGAGAACATACAAACGCCACATTGAGAGTCACTCAAGGTGAGAATCGAACCTGGGTCCCTGGTGCTGTGAGACAGAAATAATAACCACTGTGCCACCATTAAATTGGTTGGCTTAATACGCTGCTAAGGCAAAGACCTGGCACAAGCCAAAGAACTTCTGCTGCATTTTGTCAAAAAAGGCCAGGCTTGGGCTGGGATGCACGCCGGGAGCAAATGTTTGGGAAAATGAAAGCCATGCTGCTCTCACTCGAAATCCTCGCTCATTCTGACCCATCCCCACCCACTATTATACCAGAGGATACCTTGTCCACAGGCCTGGGGACAATTTAATTTCAGGAACTATTGGATGGATTACTAGGTGGGTGGAAAAGTGGTTAGCACTGATGCCTCACAGCACCAGGGACCCGGGTCCAATTCTTGCCTTGGGTGACTGTCTTTGTGGAGTTTGCACTTTCTCCCCGTGTCTACGTGGGTTTCCGCCAGCTGCTCCTTTTCTTCCCACAGTCCAAAGATGTCCAAGTTAGGTGGATTGGCCAAGCTAAATTGCCTAATAGTGTCCAGAGGTGTGCAGATTTGGCGGGGTTACCGAGATAGGGTAGGGCAGTGGGCCAGAGTAGCGTGCTCTTTCAGAAGGTCGGTGTAGATGTGATGGGCTGAATGGCCTCCTTCTGCACTATATTCAATGGATTTTGCCAGCCAGTATATCATGTCAGACAAAGAGATACAGTGTGCCATTATTGAAAAGGAATCTCTTGTGGTCATGTGGGCTTGCAAAATATTCTCAGGCTACATTGTCTCACCACTGAAATCATTGGTTCATAAATCACTGGTCTCATTATTAGTCGAGAAGGAACTTGCAAAGGTGGCCCCAGAAATTTGGAGATTCCATTTGCACCTCTAAGATTTACATATGAGGCAGTGTATGTTCAAGGGGAACATCAAACGATTGCAGCCACTCTATCCAGGGCCATAGATGACCTTCCTTGGGATACAACTTGGTTGAGGAACTCAAGTCGTGCACCCAGTTGTTGACAACTGTCAGCTGACTGAGGGAAACTTCAGTAAATCCCTCAAGAGCAGATGTGAGATGAGGGGCGTGATTTAATGGAAATGAAACAGAGTCCCATTTTGAATGCATTTCCAAATGTTTCCTGGTTCTCGCAGGTGTTTCCTGGCTCTTGCAGTGCCGTGAATGACCCTGCCATCAAACAGGAATCGGCTTCATTTTTGGGGCTCGGTGACCAATGCCCCACCGAGGCCACACTTAGGGCCATTTCCTGCACTAAGGAGCTCAGCGTGTCAGTGCAGGAAGAGATCAAGGCACCATTTTTAAATGGTGCGCAATCTCTGGATCCCCCCACCGTGGCCTCAAGATGCCCCCACCACAGCCTCTAGGCACCCCACCCAACACCCCAACTTACCAATAAGGGGTCCTCAATCCCCCCACACCTCACCTTATAAGGGCAGGGCAGCCCCCCAGGCCTGACCAGAGTACGGGCAAGATGCCACCTGGGAACCCTGACACTGCCCTTTGAAGGCAGGATCCAGATTGCGATGCCTCATGAGATCTTCTTAGATCTTGCGAGGCATATCAAGCATCATCTATCTTGCGAGAGGTCTCTCGCAAGATTTATCGGCCTCGTCATATCCCGAGTCGGGCGCAAAGAGGTCATTAGATCATGTCCGAGGAGTGTATCCACATCCGCTGCTACTGTCGATATGGATTGCCACATTTGAGGCCAGGTGACAGTCATAATATTTGGTTTGAACAGCAGAAACACTTCTACTAGATGGGTGGCATGGTAGCACCGTGGTTAGCACTGCTGAGTCACAGCGCCAGGGATCTGGGTTCAATTCCCGGCTTAGGTCACTGACTGTGCGGAGTCTGCATGGGTTTCCTCCGGCTGCTCCGTTTTCCTCTCCACAAATCCCAAAAGATGTTCTTGTTAGGTGAATTGGACATTCTGAATTCTCCCTCACTGTGCCCGAGCAGGCTCCATAGTGTGGCGACTAGGGTATTTTTACAGTAACTGCATTGCAGTGTTAATGTAAGCCGACTTGCGACACTAATAAAGATTATTATTTTATGTACTAAAAAAACACAGAACTATAGATATGTTACGGTGCAGAAAGATCTCACTCATCCCATCACATCGGCACTAGCCATAAAAGAGAAAAAAGAAACTAGCCATTAATCCCATTTTCCAGCACCTGGTCTATCGCATTGCAGGTTACAGCAAGCAGTTAGTCATTCAGATCTCCCGACAGCTGGAGATTCTCCAAACAATCGACAAAGCCACCTGGGCATTACAAAATGCAGATTGCATACCTCATCTACAGTCTGGTCGCCGGGCATATCAAGGCCCATTGAAGAAATCATCGCAAACTGCCAATGTATGTGCTGCACAAACTGGACCAGAGAGAGGCATTCAATAACAGTCAGCAATTCACAACTGAATACTTTACCCAATTTGTCATCAGCTACAGCTTTCAACACTAAACCAACTCCCCAAGGCATCCAAGATCAATGGGTGAGGCAGAGGGCAGCACGGTGGCGCAGTGGTTAGCATTGCTGCCTCACGGCGCTGAGGACCCAGGTTCGATCCCGGCTCTGAGTGACTGTCCGAGTGGAGTTTACACATTCTGCCTGTGTTTGCGTGGATTTCGCACCCACAACCCCAAGATTGGATTGGATTGGATTGGATTTGTTTATTGTCACGTGTACCGAGGTACAGTGAAAAGTATTTTTCTCCAAGCAGCTCAACAGATCATTCAGTACATGGAAGAAAAGGGAATTAAACAAAATTCAAGAAAATACATGAGAATACATAATAGGGCAACACAAGATATACAATGTAACTACATAAGCATTGGCATCGGTTGAAGCATACAGGGTGTAGTGTTAATGAGGTCAGTCAATAAGAGGGTCATTTAGGAGTCTGGTGACAGTGGGGAAGAAGCTGTTTTTGAGTCTGTTCGTGCGTGTTCTCAGACTTCTGTATCTCCTGCCCGATGGAAGAAGTTGGAAAAGTGAGTAAGCCGGGTGGGAGGGATCCTTGATTATGCTGCCCGCTTTCCCCCAGCAGCGGGAGGTGTAGATGTGCAGGTGCAGGTGGATTGGCCCCGTTAAATTGCCCCTTAATTGGAAAAAATGAATTTATTTTTAAAAACAAATTTTTTTTAAACGGGTGAGGCGGAAAGGGACACATGCACCATAAAAACCCTTCTGAAAAAGAACAAAAACTTCCTTTTAACACTTTTAACTTATAGATCCACCCAGCTGCAATGTGGATTCGCCCCATCAGAGCTCCTGATGGGCAGAAAACTCTGCACCCAACTAATCACAATGTTTGGCAGTCAGGACCTTTAAAGAGAAGGCATCACTGCAGATCTTAAAGAATGTGATTAATGGGCAGGTATCATGGTGAGAGGATCAGGAAAGTGATTGCAAGAGGATTATCTTGGGTGTGGGTGGGAGGGGAAAGGGGTTGGCAGAGGAACCCCTTCCATTCCTCCCAACCAGTAGAAAGAAAAAAAAATACAATCAAATGAAGATCTTCCTGAGTCATTCCCAAGCCCTGCTGGGTAAGCATCGAATGAACTATAGCTACATTGGAGAGCACCTTGTGGAATATTGCAGTCAGGGTGTGAATTTGGTTTCCAACTCTGGATGGCCATATTCCTGAAAATGCCAACATATGATCTATTGCCTCCAAGCCCCTGACCCATGGTTGTTCTATCCATCTTCATGGCGCCTTTTAATGTTTAATTGGAAAGCCAACAGACTCTTCATTATCCAATTCAGTGATTCTCAACTGTCAAGGTCAAATGGGTCTTTTTCTGCCATCTTAGACAGCTTTATAAAAAAGTAATACCATCCTACTTGATGTTATAACTGAAGGAAAGATCCCAGAATGGAACCCTTTCTCAGAAGACCGTCGGCGGAATTCTCCATTCCTGAGACTAAGTATTGACGCCGGGGCAAGATTTGTGGACTTCTATGACAGCAAAACTGGCGCCACACCTGGACTGATTCAGTGCCCGTTAAGGGGATAGCATCGGCGCCACATGGAACACAATCGATTCCAATGAGAAATGGTGCCGGATTCTCAGACACTCAGGAGGCTGACAAGCTTCAACCGCGTATGCACACTTCACTCCCACACACACCATCCCAGCCAACAAGATGGCAGCGAGGAAGCAGCACCAAGGATCACGGATGCCGAGCTTGAGACGCTGATGGACACCGTGGAGGTGAGCGCCATTCGCCATGCCCCGGCGCAGGTGGCAGAGGCCGTCATGAACACCGTCCGGACCAGCCAGCCTGCAGGAAAAAAACTGCACAACCTGCTCAGGGCGGTCAGCATGAGTAGGCAGCACTGTGCCCGTGGCACCAAAGCCTGTCCTACTCACCCATAAACGCCAACCCCCCCCCCAACCTGGAGGCTATCTGAACCCCCACCCTGCACAACATGCTGGCACCCATGCCAGCCGCCATGGCCAGGGGCCCTGGCCACTGAAGCCACCTTTGTGACACACCTCTGCCCCCAAAACCACTCTCACCCTCACACCACCCTCACCCCCAGGTCACCCCTTTACCCCGCTCCACACACTCCCACCTTCCCCACTCTTCCCCAGCCCATGGTCTAATCATGTCTCTTGTCTTGTGTATTGCAGGAACTGCTGGTGACGGGGTGCTGAGCAGTGACGAGGATGACACCGACACAGACGAGAGCCATCAACCTGAGACCCAGGCCATCCCGGAGCTCGAGTCCAATGATGACACTGACTTCCCATCACAGCTGTCTCCAACATGCTCCACCATCCCAGAGACACTCACCTCATTGGGCACTGAAGAGGGTCCTGGGGCACTATCACATAGCTAATCCGGTACAGCAGGTAAGGTAGGAACTCCCAAGGGGGCGGACGGTCAGAAGGCGGGCCGACCCCAGGGACCAGCTGCCATCCAGACGCGTTTCGGGCTTCTGGATTGGACAGTCCCATCGATCGTGGAGATGCAGTCACAGGGCCAAGGACTGCATGAGGGATTGCCGGCAAGCATGCAGCACCTGCAGGTGCAGGTGGAGGAGTCCAACCGCGTGCAGGAGCAGGAGGTACCGCCGGCCTTGCATGTCACCGGGCCAACACCGCATGGGTGGCATCTGTGGTGGAGGTCTTGGGGCAAGGGTTTTGCCGATGGATCAGCATTTCCAAGGCCTGGGGCAATCTGTGATTCTAGGGTTGCCCTCTCACAGGCAGCCATGTGCGAGACCACCTGAAGATTGCAGTGGCGCTCCTGAGCGTGGCCCATTCAGAGTGGGCCATGGCTGAGAGTGTTGTCAGCATTGCCCAGGCGGTGGTTGATGTGGCACAGGAGCAGAGGGAGGTGGCTCAGTCCCAGAGAGAAATGGCGCAGTCACCGGCTAATGTGGCACACACCTAGAAGATGGTGGCTCAGTCACAGACGGAGGTGGTCCACTCCTTGTGCTCCATGGGCATGAGAATGCAGACCCTGGCCAACTTGAGAGTGGACCTTCAAGACTGGCAGTGCCAGATGGTGGGGTTGCCTCAAAGGATATCTCCGATCGCACCCCGGTCCCATGGAGTAGCTCGGGGGCCATTCCAAGGGAGGGGGAGGTGTAGGGTCCCCTACCGGTGACTCCCGCGGGTAAGGTGCCGGAACATCGCAGCACCTCGGACTCTCCCCTCCTGTCCCTGCCGCATGCAGGCAGAACAGGGTGGCACCACACCACACCACCTGGGACACCCGAGCAGCAGCCGGGTCTGTCCAAGCCCGTTCACGCTTGAAGATGCCCGCCAAAGGGGACCCAGATCGCAGGGAGGGAATCACAGAAGGCCACCTCCATTCTTGCTGTACTGTCTGGGGCTCCACCTAGATATAGCGTTAGGGCCTTTAAAGCCAGAAAAGTGGACACCTGTTAAATTGGCCCGGGTGCAGGGTACAGTTTAGTGATAGAGGCTGGGGCACGCATCTGTGTATATATTTTCACATTAAACACCTTTATTTTAATAATCTTTATTGTCACAAGTAGGCTTACACTGCAATGAAGTTACTGCGAAAAGTCCCTCGTCGCCACATTCCGGCACCTGTTCGGGAGAATTCAGAATGTCCAAATTACCTAATAGCACGTCTTTCGGGATTAGTGGGAGGAACCCAGAGGACACCCACGCAGACATGGAGAGAACGTGCAGACTCCGAACAGACAGTGACCCAGTCGGGAATCGAACCTGGAACCCTGGCATCGTGCTGCCCTGTGCACAATGTTACAACCTGCCTCGGTGTTCTGTGAGAAAGGTGTAAGGGGTGGTATGGTCTGGGCTGGTCGCAGAGGGGGCACGGTGTGGGGAGGGATGGGAGGGGGCGAATGTTGTGGTCAGTCTTGGCTCAGCGACTGCAGTTCAGCCAGCGTTCACTGCTCTGGTGTCCCACCCCCATCCCACCCCGTGGCATAGAAGGTCAGAACAACCTTCACCTGGTCGGCCGCCGGGAGGGGGTGTCCTCCCCCACTTCCCCACAGTGCCAGGTGCATCATGATCTGGCATATTTGTCGCACTGTCCCCCTGATCGATGGTTGTCCAGTCCGGCAGGACCTCAATTGACATACGCTGCCAGTACATGCGAGGCCTCATGTGGTGCCTCTTATGCACCTCCTTCTCCTCCTCAGCCTGTTGGGCAGCCGGCTCTTCATCCACAGCCGCTGCCTCCTGTTCCTCTGGGGCAGGCTCCGCTGCAGCAGCTTCCTCCTCCTCGAGAGGCTCCAGCCTCTTTTATTATTTTTGATAAAACGTGAGGAACGGAGTCTCAGGACCTCTAATTAATTTTAATAACAAGTAAAAAAATGTATTCAACATGAAGATGATACAATATGCCTTTACTCCCCTTTATTTCAACAATTAACCACAAAGTTTAGGGTTAACACGGGTTACAAAGTTCATTTTAATCTCCAATAGTCTCATTAACAAAATCTCTTTTAAGCACACAAGATGACTGTGGGCAAATACACTCTCCACTCTGAAACCCAAATGAATGTTTGGGGATATCTCCTCACAATCTCCCTGGATGATTGTTTTGTGGGCAGCACGGTGGCCTAGTGGTTAGCACAGCTTCCTCAGGGGCTGGTTTAGCTCACTGGGCTAAATCGCTGGCTTTTGAAGCAGACCAAGCAGGCCAGAAGCACGGTTCGATTCCCGTACCAGCCTCCCCAGACAGGCGCCGGAATGTGGCGACTAGGGGCTTTTCACAGTAACTTCATTGAAGCCTACTCGTGACAATAAGCGATTTTCATTTTATTTTTCATTTTCACGGCGCTGAGGCCCCAGGTTCGATCCCGGCTCTGGGTCACTGTCCATGTGGAGTTTGCACATTCTCCCCGTGTTTGCATGGGTTTCGCCCCCACAACCCAAAAATGTGCAGGATAGGTGGATTGGCCACGCTAAATTGCCCCTTAATTGGAAAAAATAATTGGGTAATCTAAATTTATAAAAAATAAAAAAATAAAAAAAATAAAAAAATGATTGTTTTGTGAGCGTTTCCAAACTCCACTCCCAAAACATACTTTAAAATTTTCACTCATAAGTATGCTTTCCCTTACTGGTTTGCAGTTTTGAAATCCTGACCAGGTTTTCCAAATGACACTTTTAAACAAACCTCCTGCTCCACTTTTAATAGCGAATCCAGTCAGAATTTTACACCAGCCTCTTTTGGGTTTCTTTGTCTTGGCTGCTGTGAAAATGCCTCACCTCTCGGTTCCCAGCCTGCATTAAAATAGTGTCAGGCGTTTAATTTATCTTTAAAGGCTGTTACCCCACTTTAAATTGGTTACTGCAATTGTCTCTTTAACTCAGAACACTTTATTTACTCTTCCTTGAATTCTTCTGAACCATACCTTGGTCTCTGTTCACTTAACTCCAGACTTCTTGAACACATTTCTCTAGTTTCTTTAACTAGCTGGTCTTTAGGTTTCCAGCATCTGTTTTCTTAACCATTACTCGATAGTAATTAAGTAAATTTCTTCTAGCAAGGCCGAGAGAGATGTTCACTCTTTAGCCTTTGAAAATCAACTGCTTTCTCGCAAAGTTATGAGAGCTGCCTTCTCTGTCACGACCTATCTCCAACTGGCATCAAATTAGCTAAATTAAAACTTACAAGCTTACAAGGCCTCTGTTGCTAAGCAATAACTGCCATTGTATTTACTCTTCATGCTGTAGTCCTCTCTAAGCACAATAGTCACAGTTGGAACTGAACCAACCCCCACACATACAAACACATGCAAACATCCAGCATGAATCTAATTATAAGTTTTACCCTTCCAGGCACTGAAACATTAAATTAAATCCACTTAAAACTACACTTTATTTCTAATGTTTACCAATATAAATCCCTCAAAACTACCTTTGTTTTCCTGACAAAAACAAAAGTATTTGAAGAAAATTCTTTTAAAAATCACCCAATTTTGGGCAGCACGGTTGCCTAGTGATTAACACTGCTGCCTCACGGCGCCGAGGTCCCAGGTTCGATCCTGGCTCTGTGTCACTGTCCTTGTGGAGTTTGCACATTCTCCCCGTGTTTGCGTGGGTTTCGCCCCCACAACCTAAAAATGTGCAAGCTAGGTGGATTGAAAAAAAAAGTTGGGTGGTCTAAATTATTTTTTTTTTAAATCACCCAATTTTTAATACCGTTATGATTTTCTTCCCTGGCATTGCTCACAGTTGCTCTTTTGGGGATTAAGTGTGCGATTTTGAGACCGCACTCTGAATCAGAAGTGGGTTGCCGACGATGAATGTCATAGCAGTGGGGGGGGGGGGGGATGCTCCCGGTGATCAATGTCAATACCTTTGTGATTGGGGCTGGGATGCGTTACGTTACAGCATTGATCAGGCGCCCTTTAAAAATGGTGCCCAATCTCTGTGGAAGCCGTTCACGCCCCTAAGAGGCCCTGCCCTACCAGACTGATGGCTTAACCCATGCCCACACAATGTGTTTTAATAAAGAGGTTCAAGATTCCATGAAAAAACTGGCCTGTGCAACTGGAAGGTTTACTCTGGTTTCTGTCTGAGCCTAAGTTTTAATTCCTGCACTCTCCAGGGCATTCCTGGAGAGTTGGTAAACTCAGTCCTCCATTGCATGGAGTCAGGAATGTTTCTGGGGCTGTTCCAAATCAATTGCTTTAAGTTACAGAACTGTGATTGAAGGTCTCTTTTGAGAGGGCCACGAAGAATCCAGCACGAGTTTTCAGGATACAAAGAAATAACATTTATTTACAATAACATATATACGCAGCAGCAGCAGCAGCAGCAGCAGCAGCAGCAGCAGCAGCAGCAGCAGCAGCAGCAGCAGCAGCAGCAGCAGCAGCAGCAGCAGCAGCAGCAGCAACTTCCCTTGCTGCTCACTCCTCTCTCTCTCTGCTGGTTCCAAACTGGCCATCTCTATTTATACAGGGAGTCTGCTAATGATTTCTCCGCCCACCCCCCCCCCCCCCCCCCCCCCTCATTGGGGAAGCTCATACTCCCATAGGATTGTGGGATTGTCATTAGTCCCCAGCCAGTGGTAAACAGGCAGATTATAACAGTCTCCACACCAATCTCATGATAGAATGAGACAGCTCTGGAGAGGGAATGAAAGGGATAGGGTGCAAAATTCTAGCTTATAAAATACTGTTCAAAATTGTCAAAAACCAGCACCAACAATACCAGCATTCCATGTTCATCTTTACAAGGCCACAAGGCCCATTTGGCCTGTCTCGTCATTTTCAGAATTTCTATGTCTTCGAAAACAGAGGCAGCACATCCACCTGGCAATTTGAAATCATTTCTTCAGCTGCTGTCAACTGCTGCTCCAAGTTCTGATGTTCTTATGTTTTATCATATTTACACAAAGCTTATGGCTAAATAAAGTGTGCACATGCTATCAATCGCATTACCTTTGACATGCTGGACGCATGATTGAAAGCCAGAGTCGATCAACCATTCGCAGACTTCCTCCGTTGTCATTTTCTCCAGTGACACATGCACTTCGGAGACATGAATGTCCTGGAACAAGTTTTTGGGACAGTCAAAATTGCAGAAAGTTGGGAAAGAAAGGATTAACATATACATCTTTCAGATTGTCTAAAAATGTTACACAGCCAATAAAGAACTGAAGCCTGGGCGGAATTCTCTCATAATGGGGCTATGTCTCCACGCCCGTGAGAAAACGGTAACAAATTACTCTGGACTTTCTCCATTTTCCAGGTGGCTAGCCGGGCCCTGGAGTGAGCCGGGCCCTGGAGTGCTCCTTGCAGCTCCGGCTCCCGATACGGGGCCCTGCACTTCCGGCTGCGGGTCCGTGCAAAATGGCGGACCCACACCATCAGTATAGCTCACCCCCTCCTCGAGACCGCGCCTGCCCGCCGATCGGTGGCCCCCGATCGCGAGCCTGGCCATCCTTGAGGCTCCCCCCACCCCGGTGATGGATTTCCCCCCCCCCCCCCCCCCGGCTCCCCAACCAGGGTGATCGCAGACTGAGTCCACAGCTGCCACTCCGAGCTCCCGCCGTGTCGACCCATGAGTGAACCACGCCGGCAGGAACTCGGCCAGTTGCCGGCAGAGAATCACCACGGAGGCTCGGAGAATCCTGGCCCATATCTTTAGTAATGAGCTTGAGGAGCTGAGTGAAAAATGGAGATGTTGTAGTACTACCTCTGGTGGGACATTTTATTGCAGCATAACAGCTTGACATTGGAAATATCCATTATAAGTGTGGATACAGAAGCTTCATATAACAAAAGTCAACATGCATAATATTATTAATATATTAACAGATTCAGGACAGAGTTTCCTGGTGCAACAATAGTTTAAAGACACTGCTCATTATAGTACTAATTCCAGTTAGTTGACCAGAGTCAAGAGCAGGACCATGGTGCAGCAACTAAGATGCTGCCTTTCTCCATAAGCCACAGCTCATGTTACCATGACATTCTTGCTGAAAAGTGAGCACATGTGGCCATTCAGATGTGGACATGATCAGGCTTTGCTGTGATGTCCTGCAAGGCTGATCAATCTCTGATACTTGCACATGTGGGGTATTGGAACTGGTTCTGGGGGAGGTGGGACCAGTACAAATCAGACAGTCTGCATCTGGGCAGGACTGGAACCAATGTCCTTGGGGGATTGTTTGCACGTGCTGTTGGGTGGGTTTTAAACTAATGTGGCGGGGGAGTGGGGGGAGCAGGAACCAATGTAGGAAGTCGGAGGGAAGTAAAGTGGGGACAGAAACAAAAGGCAGTAAGGCAAAAAATGAAAGGCAGAGAAACCGTAGTCAAAAATCAAAAAGGGCCACGGTACAGAGCACTGAGACTGTGGAGAATGTGACAATATGTATATTGTAAAATTAAGGAAGGGGGTAACAATTTAATGTAAATGCATCCAACCACTAGATGGCAATCAAGCGCATACTCATGGATCACGTGATATCCCTGATTCTGGGGGTAGGCGATTAGGCGGGATAGAGAGTAGTTGTGTTTTCAGAAGCTCTGTAGGTAGTATTATAGTTTAGTTTATCCATAGTATTTATATATTAGTAAGCAAGTTGAATCTATTTAGTTGCAGTGTTAATACTTTAGCTTTGTTCAAAACATAGCTTCATGTACTTTGTGAGACACTACACTTCGAAACCATCTTCATTCAGAAAGCGAAGAACATGACAGAGATCTCAGTGAATGGGTCCAGTAAGCCTAAGAGAAATAAACTGCATTTATTTCAATGCAAGAGGCCAATGCAAGGCAAATGAACTCAGGGAATGGATGGGTACATGGGACTGGAATATTATAGCTATTACTGAAACATGGCTGAGGGAAGGGCAGGACTGGCAGTTCAATATTCCAGGGTACAGATGCTATAGGAAAGAAAGAACAGGAGGTAAGAGAGGAGGGGGAGTTGTGTTTTTAATTAGAGAGAATATCACGACAGTACTGAGAAGGGATATATCCGAGGGTACATCCACTGAGTCTATATGGGTAGAACTGAAAAATAAGAAGGGAGAGATCACTTTGATAGGATTGTACTACAGGCCCCCAAATAGTCAGCGGGAAATTGAGGAGCAAATATGTAAGAAGATTACAGATAGCTGTAAGAAAAATAAGGTGGTAATAGTTGGGGACTTTAACTTTCCCAATGTTGACTGGGGCAGCCATAGCATTAGGGGCTTCGATGGAGAGAAATTTGTTGAGTGTATTCAGAAAAAATGTTTCATTCAATATGTGGATGGGCTGACTAGAAAGGGGGTAAAACTTGAACTCCTCTCAGGAAATAAGGAAGGACAAGTGACAGAAGTGTTAGTTCGGGATCACTTTGGCACTGTGACCATAATTCCATTAGTTTTAAGGTAGCTATGGAGAATGATAGGTCTGGCCCAAAAGTTAAAATGTTAAATTAGGGATAGGCACATTTTGATGGTATTAGTCAGAAACTTTCAAAAGTTGATTGGAGGAATCTGTTGGCAGGCAAAGGGGCGGCTGGTAAGTGGGAGGCTTTCAAAGTGTGTCAACCAGGGTTCAGGGTAAGCACATTCCTTTTAGAGTGAAGGGCAAGGCTGGTAGAAATAGGGAACCCAGAATGAGTCGGGATATTGAGGCCCTGGTCAAAAAGAGGCATAAGACATGCATAGGCAGCTGGGATCAAGTGGATCCCTTGAAGAGTAGAGTGAAGAGAGCAATCAGGAGAGCAAAAAGAGGACATGAGATTGCTTTGGCAGATAAGGCAAAGGAGAATCATCCAAAGAGCTTCTAAATACATAAAGGACAAAAGAGTAACTAGGGAGAGAGTAGGGCCTCTTAAGGATCTACAAGATCATCTATGTGCAGATCCATAAGAGATGGGTGAGATCCTAAATGAATATTTCTCATTGGTATTTACAGTTGAGAAAGGCATGGGAACGTGGGGAAATAAATAGTGATGTTTTTAGGAGTGCACATGTAAGAGAGAAGGAAGTACTGGAAGTATTAAAGCGCATCAAGGTAGATAATTAGTATCCCAGGATGTTGTGGGAGGCTGGGGAGGAAATTGTGGGCCAGAAGACCATAAGACATAGGAGCAGAATTAGGCCACTGGGCTCATCGAGTCTGCTCCGTCATTCAATCATGGCTGATATTTTTCTCAGCCCCATTCTCCTGCCTTCTCCCCATAACCCCTGATCCCCTTATTAATCAAGAACATATCTATCTCTGACTTAAAGACACTCAGTGATTTGGCCCCCAAAGCGTTCTGCAGCAAAGAGTTCCACAGATTCACCACCCTCTGGCTGAAGAAATTCCTCCTCATCTGTTTTAAAGGATCATCCCTTTAGTCTGAGATTGTGTCCTCTGCTTCTAGTTTTTCCTGCAAGTGGAAACTTCCTCTCCACGTCCACTCTATCCAGACCTCAGATTATCCTGTAAGTTTCAATAAGATCCCCCTTCATCCTTCTAAACTCCAATGAGTACAGACCCAGAGTCCTCAACCGTTCCTCATATGACAAGCTCTTCATTCCAGGGATCATTTTTGTGAACCTCCTCTGGACTCTTTACAAGGCCAGCACAGCCTTCTTTAGATACAGGGTCCAAAATTGCTCACAATACTCCGAATGGGGTCTGACCAGAGCCTTATACAGCCTCAGAAGTACATCCTGCTCTTGTATTCTAGCCCTCTCAACATGAATGCAAACATTACATTTGCCTTCCCAATTGACAACTGAACCTGCACGTTAACCTTAAGAGAATCTTGAAAAAGGACTCTCAAGTCCCTTTGTGCTTCTGATTTCCTGAACATTTCCCCATTTAGAAAATAGTCTATACCCTTGCAGGGATATTTGAATGATCGACAGCCACAGGTGAGGTGCCTGAAGATTCGAGGGTTGCAAATGTTGTGCTTTGTTTAAGATGGGCTGCAGGGAAAAGCCATGGAACTACAGACCTTACGTCTATGGTGGGTAAATTGTTGGAAGATATTCTGAGATACAGGATCTACAGGCATTTAGAGAGGCAAGGACTGATTAGGGACAGTCAGCATGACTTTGTGAGTGGAAAACCATGCCTCTCAAATTTGATTGAGTTTTTTGAAGGGTAACCAAGAAGGTAGATGAGGGCAGTGTAGTCAACGTTGTCTACATGGACTTTAGCAAGGCCATTGACAAGATACCGCATGGTGGGTTGTTGCATAAGGTTAAATCTCACAATATCTCACTGGCCAAAAGAAGACAGCGAGTGGTGGTGGATGGAAAGTATTCCGCCTGGAGGTCGGTGATCAGTGGTGTCCTGCAGGGATCTGTTCTGGGACCTCTGCTCTTTGTGGTTTTTATAAATGACATGGATGAGGAAGTGAAAGGGAGGGTTAGTAAATTTGCCGATGACACAAAGGTTGGTGGAGTTGTAGAAAGTGTCGAGGGCTGTTGTAGGTTACAACAGGACATTGGCAGTATGCAGAGCTGGGCTGAGAAGTGGCAGATGGAGTTCAACCTAGATAAATGTGAAGCAGTTCATTTTGTAAGATCGAATTTGAATGCTGAATACAGGGTTAAAGGCAGGATTCTTGGAAGTGTGGAGGAACGGAGGGATCTTGAGGTCCATGTACATAGATCCCTCAAAGTTGCCACCCAGGTTGATAGGGTTGTTAAGAAGGCGTATGGTGTGTTGGCTTTCATTAACAGGGGGATTGAGTTTAAGAGCCGCGAGGTTTTACTGCAACTTTATAAAACCCTGGTTAGACGACACTTGGAATATGGTGTCCAGTTCTGGTCACCTCATTATAGGAAGGATGTGGATGCTTTGGAGAGGGTGCAGAGGAGATTTACCAGGATGCTGCCTGGACTGGAGGGCATGTCTTATGAAGAAAGGTTGAGGGAGTTAGGGATTTTCTCACTGGAGCGAAGAAGGAAGAGAGGTGACTTGATAGAGGTGTACAAGGTGATGTGAGGCATGGATAGAGTGGATAGCCAAAGACTTTTCCCCAGGGTGGAAATGGCTGTCACGAGGGGACATAATTTTAAGGTGATTGGAGGAAAGTATTGGGGAGATGTCAGAGGTAGGTTCTTTACACAGAGAGTGATGGATGTGTGGAATGCACTGCCAGCAGAAGTGGTGGAGTCAGAGTCATTAGGGACATTTAAGCGACTCTTGGACAGGCACATGGACAGCAGTAAATTGAAGGGGTGTCGGTTAGGTTGATATTAGATTAGGATAAATGATCGGCACAATATCGTGGGCCAAAGGGCCTGTACTGTGCTGTACTGTTCTATGTTCTATGATCCAGGGTGAGGTAGCTAATTGGATACAAGATTAGCTTGGTGACAGAAGACAAAGGGTGGTTGTAGAGGGTTGTTTTTCAAACTGGAGGCCTGTGACCAGTGGTGTGTCTCAGGGATCACTGCCGGGTCCACTGTTATTTGTTATTTATATTAATGATTTGGATGAGAATGTAGGAGGCATGGTTAGTAAGCTTGCAAATGACACCAAGATTGGTTGCATAATGGACAGTGAAGGACATCATCTAGGATTTCAACGGGATCTTGATCAATTGGGTCAGTGGGCCGATGAATAGCAGCTGTAGTTTAATTTAGATAAATGTGAGGTGATGCATTTTGGTTGATCGAATCTGGGAAGGACCCAGTCAGTTCATGGTAGAGTGTTGGGGAGAGTTACAGAACAAAGAGATCTAGGAGTACAGGTTCATAGCTCCTTGAAAGTGGAGTCACAGGTGGACAGGGCGGTGAAGAAGGCATTCAGCATGCTTCGTTTCATTGGTCAGAACATTGAATACAGGAGTTGGGACGTCTTGTTGAAGTTGTACAAGGTATTAGTCAGGCCACACTTGGAATACTGTGCACAGTTCTGGTCACCCTATTATAGAAAGGATATTGTTAAACTAGAAATCCATCGACCCCACAGTAGCATAAAGAAGCTCTGCATACCCCTCACTCATATTAAACATATCGTAATAGTGTTCCTCTGCCTGGGTCTGAGCATTACAAGCGTGCGCCGTCAACTGGGGCAAACCTGCATTTGAAGTTCCAGCTCAGCCTTTTGACTTGCTCTTAGTCCCGCCATTTCTTTGATAAATGCCCCTTCTTGTTTCACTGGTGACAAACAGAATCCATAAACTTACAATGATTTGCATTGTGTGAACCTCCACACCTGAAACACTCCACTGTCTTCACCTTTTTTTACTTGTAGCTTCTTTCTTTGTTTGATGCAGAGCACCCATCTGCTTGCCACCATTGGCCTTCGGAATATCTTTTCCATTATTGGCAGCCATTTCCATGTCCTGAGATATTTCTAGATCCTCCTTAAAACTAAATGGTGTGTCTCCCAGTAAATGCTGCTGAATGCTGTCACCATTAATGACACAAGCCCGTCTGTCCCGAAGCACATCTTCCAAAACTGCCTCAATCTCGTGCTCAGAGAGCTGATGCAATTCAACAACAAAGTTAGCGACAGACTGTCTCCTCTTCTGAAAATCACTATGGAATTTGGAACATTGTACAATTACTGGAGGCTTAGGTTTGTGAACGAGTGTAACCAAATGCACAAATAAAATGTCCCCCGATTTCCATGGTGTAGCTACGTTTCTCACTAGCTTGTAAGTCTTCTCTTCAGGCACACTCAGGAGAATTGAGCACTTTCTCCTGGTCTATGATCCCATTTGCCAAGAAAAGGTTTTCCAACTTTTCACATATTCAGTCCAGATCTTGTTCTCTTCCACAAACTCATTGACAGACCCAAACATAGCCATGCTGCTGCTAACTTGTCTTCTGATGATAAACTTAGCAAAACTTTGTGTTGAACGTGCTGGAACCCGAATCTTTTTTATTCTCATCACCAAAACGATGTGGTAACTTGACCACAAAAAGGTGATTGAAACGCAGTAATCTTAAACTTAAACTTACTCTTCTTTAATATATAAAAATAGCAAAGTTTAAAATACAGTTTGGACTCAAAAACAGGAGCAATTAGACAAACATCGAAATAACAAACAGAATAGAATTAGAACTAACGATAGTTAAATACTAAAATACAAAGGTGACAACAACTAATGACATCACATCACTTACTGATGACATCAGCAATGGATTTTTAAAAAATGCATAATACTAACGCTCTATAACAATTTATATAATGCCTTCAGCATAATAGAACCTCCAATGACATTTCACAAAAACCCCTGGGGCGGCATGGTAGCACAGCGGTTAGCACTGTTGCTTCACAGTGCCAGGAACCGTGTTCAATTCCCGGCTTGGGTCACTGTCTGTGTGGAGTGTGCATGTGCTCCTCGTGTCTGCGTGGGTTTCCTCTGGGTGCTCTGGTTTCCTCCCACAAGTCCCAAAAGACGTGCTTATTAGATAATTTGGACATTCTGAATTCTCCCTCCTTGTACCCAAACAAGCGCCGGAATGTGACAACTAGTAACTTTATTGCAGTGTTAATGTAAGCCTACTTGTCACACTAATAAGAATTATTATTATCATTATAAAACAAATTAGACATTGAACCACGAAAGCTGAATTTGGGACAGATCTTGGTCAAAAAAGTAAATTGTAAGGATCTTCTTAAACTAAAAGAGAGATAGACTGATGGAGATGTTTAGGGAGGAAATTCCAGAGCTAATGGCTTAGGCATCTGAAGGCACAGCCATCAATAACGGAGATTTTAAAATTGGGAATGATCAAGAGGCTAGTATTAGTTAAGTGAGCGAAACACAGTAATCTTAAACTTACTCTTCTTTAATATATAAAAATAGCAAAGTTTAAAATACAGTTTGGACTCAAAAACAGGAGCAATTAGACAAACATCGAAATAACAAACAGAATAGAATTAGAACTAACGATAGTTAAATACTAAAATACAAAGGTGTAGAAGAGATTACAGAGATAGAGGGCGCGATTCTCCGACCCCCACGCCGGGTGGGAGAATCGCGGGAGTGCCAGGCGATTCATGCCACGCCGCCCTGGCACCCGCACGCGATTCTCCCACCTCCCCAAAACGGCGTGTCGCGTTTTACGACAGGCCACTCGGAGAATCACCGTTTCTAGCGGTCGAGCGGCAATTCTCCGGGCCAGATGGGCCGAGCGGCCTGCCCAATACGACCGGTTCACGTCAACGCCAACCACACCTGGTCGCTGCCAGTGTGAACAGCGCGCGAACACTGCGTGTGGGGCCTGTGGGAGGGTGAGGGAGGATCGAGCACCAGGGGGGGTGCTCAGGAGGGGTCTGGCCCGCAATCGGTGCCCACTGATCGTCGGGCCGGCGTCTTTAAAAGACGCACTCTTTTCCTTCCGCCGCCCCGCAAGATCACTCCGACATGTCTTGCGTGGCGCCCGCGGGGTTGGCACCGGCCAACCTGCGCATGCGCGGGTGACGTCATTTAAGTGTCGCTGGCCGTGTCATTTATGCGGCGCCGCTTTGACGCGAGTGCCAATGCCCGGCACGCGTAATTGACACGGCGTCGCTCCTAGCCCTCAGGGGGTGGGAGAATAGGGGGCGAAGAGCGGCCTCCGACGCCCGAGTGAAACACTCCGGTTTTCACTCCGGTTTTCACTCCGGCGTCGGCACTTTGTCTCCCTTCGGGAGAATTGCGCCCAGAGTGAAGCGATGCTAGGGAATGGTTTGAAAATTAATATAAAAGTTTAAAAATCAAGACGTTGCTTATCCGGGGGACAATGTAGGTGAGTGTAGTGGATGAACAGGACTTTGTGCAGTATTGGACACAGGCAGAAGAGTTTTGGATTACCTCAAATTTACCGTGGGTCCAATATGAAAGATAAGCCAGGAGTGTGTTGGAGAAATCAAAGAGTGAATGAGGGTTCAGCAGCAGATGCTGAGACAGAGACCAAGTCAAATAATAGCAGTCTGGTGGAAATAGGCAGTCTTAATTGTTATATTGGAAATGCATGGCTTGAATGGGTGGTTGAAGCAAATTAAATAGCAACGTTCAGTAGGAAATTGAAAAAGAAACAATTATGGAATTATGAATATAGAGGTGGGGAGATGAGAGTAATTCAAAGAATTGACATAGACACTGTTATAACCTGCCCAGATCCTGTTGACTGGGGACATTTAGCTGTCCCATGATCCTTGGGAATGTGAGATCCGCCAATGAGGGGCAGGGCGGGCAATCATTAGCAGTGCAGTTGTACGAATAGAGATGGCCAGTGTGGTACCAGCTAGAGAGGGAACTTTGTACATATTGTTGTATATAAAGTTACTTTCTGTTTCACTATACAAACTTGTGGTGGATTCTTCGTGACCCTCACAAAAGACACCATTGTCCAAATGTTCCCTTTCTGTACTGTATGATTTTACAAAGGCAAATGACCAAAAACATTGCCTTTAGCCCCTTTGAGGTTCACCGGCAGCATAGTGTAATCCTCTTACTATTTCACCACAGTTCCATTCGAAAGTCAGTCACCTTGTCAACTTCTGATGAGTCAAGTCTTTTGTTTAGTTTCCGATTCTCCAAGTCTTCCTCTCCAACGTCCTGGCTCCCACTTCCTGCACAATAAATATAAAAGTATCCACTATGTTTAATGGGTGGTCTGATATACATTTTCCTTTAGTTTGACGGCTCTGGAGCTGCGGGTGAACTCACTTTATAGCATCCGCGATATCATGTTCGCTGAGTTGGTCATGCCGCAGGTGAAAATTACTGAGGGAGATAGAAAATGGGTGACCAAAAGACAGAGCAAGAGTAGGAAGGCAGTGCAGATTTCACCTGCAGTCATCTCCCTGCAAAACAGATATTTGGATACTGTTCAGGGAGATGGCTCACCAGAACAAGGCAGCAGCAGCCAGGTTCATGGCACCATGGCTGGCTCTAATGTGCAGGAAGAAGAATGGCAGGGCTATAGTGATAGGGGAGTAGACAGGCTGTTCTGCGAACGCAATTGGGACTCCAGGATAATATGTTGCCTCCCTGGTGCAAGGGTCAAGGATGTCTCCGAGTGGCTGCAGGACATTCTGGAGTGTGTGTGGGTGTGTGTGTGTGTGAGGGGGGGGGGGGGGGGGGGGGGGGGGGGGGGGGAGACGGGACAGCGTATAGGCACCAACAATATAGGTAAAAAATGGGATGAGGTCCAACAAGTTGAATTCAGGGAGTTAGGAATTAAACTAAAAAGTAGAACCTCAAATGTTGTAATCTCAGGATTGCTACAAGTGCCACGAGCTAGTCAGAGTAGGAATATCAGTGTTGGAGGGCATTTTCTGATACTGGACTATGATATAAATTATAGATGGCCCTGTAACTACATTTGTGCTCCCATATTACTTCTGAATTGTTCTGATGAGACAAAAGGTACTCATTGGCTTAGATGCCTGTTTAGAAGAAGCAATTTGTCAAAATAGATAGTGTATACGCAATGCGTGTTAATACTAAAGACACAAAATAGCTGAACTAGCCACGTTCCTGAACAATAAGTTACAAACTGTGTAAACTACCTCATTAGAACCAGGCAACAGCTTCACAGAACAAGAAATTCTATGTGTCCTCGATAAGCCCAAGCACACCAGCTGCAGACAGGACATCATTATGTTAGTCATGAGTGACTTTAGCATGAAGTTAGGGGTGGGTAAGACAATACGCACTTGAACCATATATATGATAACTGGGATGCTAAGAAAATTAATTGACTGCATGTAATGAAGTGTGACTCAAATATAGTTGATTGATTGTATGTAAGTAAGAACGCATCTAATTCCGCCCCTTGAATCTGTATATTAACCCATGTGAGCCTTAGCTCCAGTGAGAAAGGGTGCTGTCAATAGGCTGCGGAGCCTCAGGCCTTTTTTCCAAGAATTCTGACATATTAAACTGCTTTTTTTTTACTTATACTCAGGCCTTCGTGTGAATATTTTCACCTCTAACATTAGGATAGATAAGATGAATGAGTAAACTTGCTCCGAATATGAAAACAGATAGTAAAAGTCTCTAGAAATATATAAAACAAAAAAAAGTGGCTAAGGTAAATATTGGTCCTTTAGAGGATGAGAAGGGAGATTTAATAATGGGAGATTAGGAAATGGCTGAAGAACTGAACAGGTTTTTTGGGTCGGTCTTCACAGTGGAAGACACAAATAACATGTCAGTGAGTGATAGAAATGAGGCTATGACAGGTGAGGACTTTGAAACGATTGTTATCACTAAGGAGGTAGTGATGGGCAAGCTAATGGGGCTAAAGGTAGACAAGTCTCCTGGCCCTGATGGAATGCATCCCAGACTGCTAAAAGAGATGGCTAGGGAAATTGCAAATACACGCGTGATAATTTACCAAAATTCACTAGACTCTGGGGTGGTCCCGGCGGATTGGAAATTAGCAAACATGACACCACTGTTTAAAAAAAGAGGTAGGCGGAAAGCGGGTAATTATAAGCCAGTTAGCTTAACTTCGGTAGTAGGGAAGATGCTGGAATCTATCATCCAAGAATAAATAGCAAGGCATCTAGATGGAAATTGTCCCATTGGACAGACGCAGCATGGGTTCATAAAGGGCAGGTCATGATTAACAAATTTAGTGGAATATTTTGAGGACATTACCAGTGCGGTAGATAACGGGGAGCCAAATGACGTGATATATCTGGATTTCCAGAAAGCTTTTGACAAGGTGCCACACAACAGGTTGCTGCATCGGATAAAGATGCATGGTGTTAATTCATAGAAAGCAAAGAATGTGGATTAATGGGTGTTTCTCTGGTTGGCAATCAGTAACAAGTGGTGTCCCTCAATTGTTCACAATTTACATAGATGATTTGGAGTTGGGGACCAAGTGCAATGTGTCCAAGTTTAGAGACAACACTAAGATGAGTGGTAAAGCAAAAAGTGCAGAGGATACTGGAGGTCTGCAGAGGGATTTGGATAGGTTAAGTGAATGGACTAGGGTCTGGCAGATGGAATACAATGTTGACAAATGTGAGGTCATCCATTTTGGTAGGAATAACAGCAAAAGGGATTATTATTTAAATGATAAAATATTAAAACATGTTGCTGTGCAGAGAGACCTGGGTGTGCTAGTGCATGAGTGGTAAAAAGTCGGTTTACAGGTGCAACAGGTGATTAAGAAGGCGAATGGAGTTTTGTCCTTCATTGCTTGAGGGATGGAGTTTAAGACTATGGAGGTTATGTTGCAATTGCATAAGGTGTTAGTGAGGCCACACCTGGAGTATTGTGTTCAGTTTTGGTCTCCTTTCCTGAGAAAGGACGTACTGGCACTGGAGGGTGTGCAGAGGAGATTCACTAGGTTAATCCCAGAGCTGAAGGGGTTGGATTACAAGGAGAGGTTGAGTAGACTGGGACTGTACTCTTTGAAATTTAGAAGGATGAGGGGGGATCTTATAGAAATATATAAAATTATGAAGGGAGTAGATCGGATAGATGCGGGCAGGTTGTTTCCACTGGCGGGTAAAAACAGAACTAGGGGGCATAGCCTCAATGTAACGGGGAAGTAGATTTAGGACTGAGCTTAGGAGGAACTTCTTCACCCTAAGGGTTGTGAATCTATGGAATTCCCTGCCCAATGAAGCAGTTGAGGCTCCTTCCTTAAATGTTTTTAAGATAAAGATAGATAGTTTTTTTAAAGAATAAAGGAATAAAGGGTTATGGTGTTCGGGTGGGAAAGTGGAGCTGAGTCCACAAAAGATCAGCCATGATCTCATTGAATGGCGGAGCAGGCTCGAAGGGCCAGGTGGGCTTGAGGGCTAGATGGCCTACTCCTGCTCCTATTTCTTATGTTCTTATTATCAGAATCAATACTTTGTGAAAATATAATGACTCCACAAGCCATCGTTTCTCCCAATTGAAGATAATTTTCCTCTTTGAGACATTGCAGTTAAAGTATTTAGTACTTTCTCTTTGTGCACAAATCTGATCGCCGTATTAATCATCTCCGTCCAGAACAAGAAGAATCATAATCTTAAAATAAGAACAATGTCACTCAGTTCTGGTGTTCGAAAAAACATCTTCACATCAAAGAGAGTGGAAATCTGGAACTCTCTTCCCCGAAAAAAACAGTTCAAGAAAAAGGTCAATTGAAAATTTCAAAATTATGGGCTAGATTCTCCTCCGACGGGATGCTCCCTTTTTCCGGCAGCCTGGGGGTTTCCCAATGGCGTGGGGCAGTGACAATGTAGTGACATATAGTGACAATATGATTTGTAAGAAAAAGTTTTTAAAAAATAGAAATTTGTTTGAAGTATCAACTGCTGAAACTGCAAGTGCTTCAAACCTCTTTGTCTTTGTAAGTAAAGATTGTGAAAATTGCAGAAGAGATCGGAGAACATAGCTGTTAATCAAGCAATATTTTCCCTGGTACTCAGATTTTTCAGTCATGTAATGGATTTCTGGGCACTCAGCCAAGCCTCAGTATTCTTTGCTGAGAGCCCAGACATCCAATATTGACATGAAACAGCTGAGCCCAAGGGAAAATAGTTCCTGATCTGACAACTCTATGCTTTCTGATCTTTCAGTCAATTCCACACATTTTATTTGCATAAGATAAGACAATTTCAAGTGCTTACAGTTTCAGCTATTGATATTTTAAAGTGGCTGGTTGATTGACACTTTCATTGTCATGCAATAAAAAAGAATTTTGTTTCACGAGAATGCAGAGCTATCAATGAATGATTGATTTTAATACTTGATTTACTCACTCTAATGCCACCATAGGGTTTACTGGTTCAATATATTGTATAGTGGGTGAATTGGCATGGAAATTCCATAGCTTGACATGGAGGACATTAGAGCCAAAGGGTGTTTGTGGAAGGCATATCTTGGAATTGGGGCAATGAGCGGCCATACGGAGTGGATGGGGAACAACTTTGTATGGGACCTGTAAGGCATTAGGAGGTGCACCTGCCCCCTCCTCCCCCATCATACATTAAAAATTCCATATTTCCTGGCATTCCCTGATTCATACAGGCCACATGGGAATTTTCCCAACTCTTGCTAACCATCTTATGGATAAAATTGAAGCTTTTTGTTTGGGAGGAAATTTGATTTCCTCCACACTCCCAAAGTTGCATTATTTTCTTCTTGTGTTTCTGTAGAGCATGAATGCCTAGTGTGTAAAACATCCACCTGGCCCCTCTGAAGTTGGATTTCCTGCAGCCTGGTGCTGTGGGGTTTTAAGGAATGGGGAACATTCCAAAAAGTAAGCAAGTGTAAATGTTTTCACAGTCTCAAATGTCACTATGAAGTGCTGTATCGTAATGTTTTCAAAGTAGTGAGTCAACTTAGAGATCTGTCCTTTAATGGTAAGCTAAATGATAACATTGGCCAACCTCTGTATTTGTCCACATGCATTTCAGTTTTCCCATGGAAAAATGAAAAATGTATTAAATTGTCCTGTCAGACAGTGCTGTCATCTTTCTATTGTGATTTAAAGGGTTGTGACTGATTATTAAAAAGTCTGGTTTGAGCAATTGAAAAAATATATAACTATCTGTCTCCCTACATTGATTAACAAACATTCTGCTTTGAAATTGAAATGAGCACCATTTCTTTCCTTCCCAGAGAACAGTCTATTGTTTGGAGAGTTGTGGCTATTATCAATGCTTCGAGGGGCTGGTTTAGCACACTGGGCTAAATCGCTGGCTTTTAAAGCAGACCAAGACAGGCCAGCAGCAAGGTTCAATTCAATTCCCGTACCAGCCTCCCCGAACAGGCGCCGGAATGCGGCGACTAGGGGCTTTTCACAGTAACGTCATTTGAAGCCAACTTGTGACAATAAGCGATTTTCATTTCATTTTATTTCACTGAGTTTCAAATGCTCATGGGTTTCAGCACAGTGGGTGTTTTGTTCACCTGCGATCAATGAATCTCAAGAAGTTGCAAGTCTCTGGTTTGCTGACATAAGCTAATAGGATTGCAAGTTTAACAAGTTTTTTTTTCAAATGCCAGATTGCATGATTTTCTCTGAATGATTTGGAGGCTTTTGTTAGATAGCGAGAGGTTTATGTTTAATGAATGCAAAATATTTTCCATTAATATTTGATGGAACATAGTGCATATTTACTGTTTGGTTATAGATGATACGTTGGGGACATAGGGGCATGGGGGGCATGAGTGGCATGTGGGCTTTTAGGGGCATGAGCATATACATGAGGGCATATAGGAGATATTTGTGATCTGTGGAAATAGATATTTCTTTGCTGTACCCAGAGGAAGATTCATCCCAAAATCTCAATCTACCAAGATGGGATCTGTGTTCCCATTCTCTGGAGTGGGTGGCATGGAGGCACAGTGGTTAGCACTGTTGCTTCACAACACCAGGGACCAAAGTTCGATTCCTGGCTTGGATCGCTGGATGTCCGGAGTGTGCACGTTCTCCCCGTGTCTGCGTGGGTTTCCTCTGGGTGCTCCGGTTTCCTCCCACAAGTCCCAAAAGACGTGCTTGTTTGGTAATTTGGACATTCTAAATTCTCCCTCCTTGTACCCAAACAAGCGCCGGAATGTGGCGACTAGGGGCTTTTCACAGTAACTTCATTGCAGTGTTAGCGTAAGCCTACTTGTGACACTAATAAAGATTATTATCATTATAATGAGTTGGGACGTCTTGTTGAAGTTGTACAAGACATTAGTAATACCACACATGGAATACTGTGTTCAGTTCTGGTCACCCTATTATAGGAAGAATATTGTCTAACTAGAAAGACTGCAGAAGAGATTTACAAGGATGCTACTAGGACTTGATGGTCTGAGCTATAAGGAGAGGCTGGATAGGCTGGGACTTTTTTCCCTGGAGCGTAGGAGGCTTCGGAGTGATCTTGTAGCGGTCTATAAAATAATGAGGGGAAAACATTAGGTGGATAGTCAACATCTTTTCCCAAAGGTAGAGGAGCCTAGAACTAGAGGGCACAGATTTAAGGTGAGAGGGGAGAGTTGCAAAAGAGACCAGAGGGGAAATTTCTTTACACAGAGAGTGGTGAGCATCTGGAATGAGCTGCCAGAGGCAGTGGTAGAGGCGGGTTAAATTTTTTCCTTTAAAAAACCGTTAGTCAGTTACATGGGCAGGGTGGGTATAGAGGGAGATGGGCCAAATGCGGGCAAGTGGGACTAGCTTAGTGATAGAAACTGGGCGGCATGGACAGGCTGGGCTAAAGGGCCTTTTCAATGCTGTAAACATCTATGACTCTATTCTATCTTCATAGCTGCAGTTGTTTATCCCTGGAATCATTCTTGCGAATAACTTCTGTACCTGCTACCATGGGACATAATTGAGGGGGTTGAGGATGATTGAAGGATTTAATATGGTGGAGTGAAACTATTTCCTTGGGTGGAGGAATCTAGATCAAAGAGGCATAAATTAAAGTGGTTCATGGGTGATGTGAAGAAGCATTTGTTCAGACAAAGGATAGGAGAAATCTGGAATTCTCAGCCCAAGATGTTGCTGAGACTGGGTGTCAATAGAAATTTTCAAAACTGATGTTTTTCGACTTATATTAGTCAAAGGTGTGGGGTTATGGGACAGGCAGATCAATTTAAGATACATTTCAACCACAATCTAATTAAATGGAAGAACAGGCTTAAGGGATTTAATGGTCTTCTCCTATTGCTATGAAGGACCTTTAATCCAAAGTAATACATGCAGTTCTTATAAAATGGCACTCTTTTCATGAAAATGTATTTTTAATCTAGTTTCTGGAGGAAAGGATATCCATGATATTGTAGGCTTCAAGGAAAACCTACAGCTAATTTTCAAGATAATTGGGTGAAATTTTATTTGGGGCAATAGTGCAAAGGAGGCAATAGCCTATTGAAAAACCATTTTTCATCACGCTCCTGATTTTATTTTACATCTAGCTATAATTGACAGCTCATGACCACATCAAAAGCAGTTAAGTGCTTTCTGCTGAGACAAAGAGGATGTGAAAGCACTTAACTCCTCGATGTTTATAAACAGTATGGTTAGTTTCACAGCAGGCTACTTGAAATCTATTCACGCAGAAGAATCATAACATTCCTACACTGCGGAAGGAAGCCATTCAGTCCATCAAGCCTGCACCGACTTGCACCATGAAGAAAAATGACAATAATCAAACATCTGGCTGCCTGGAAGTTGTCAATTACAGGCTACTAAAAGCTATTTCTCTTTGAAGTGAAAGAAGCTTTGCAGATCGAAGGATCTGAGGGGATGTAAAGCCTTGTGATGTGGTTTTGGCTTTTTATTAAATTACAGCTGCTGCCTTCTAGACATCTGTCTGAGGCAGCAGGTCTAAGACACAGATGAGTGATTTTTTAAATATGTGTGCCTGGACTGCTTGTTAGCTTCCAGGCAGTGTGACTGATGGTGGTGGGGTTTTATGCTATGGGAAGGGGGTTCTCTGCTATGGGAGGTTCCTTGTTATGGGGGTTCTCTGATATGGGGCGTTCCCTGCTATGGGGTCTTCTGCTATGGAGGTTATCTGTTCCAGGGGGTTCTCTGGTATGGAGGTTCCCTGTTATTGTGGGTCTTTGGGGGGGTCTCTAATGGGGGACACTGGTGGGGGAGTCCTTGATGGAGTTCTCTGAAGGTGGTATCTGGTGGGGGTTTCTGATGGGGGCTCTGATGGGTGTTTCTATTGGGGGTCTCTGGTGCGGTTCTCTGATGGGGTCTTTGGTGGAGGGTCTTTGGTGGGGGTCTCTGATGGGGTGTCTGAGGGGTGGGCTGGGCAGGATTTGCATTGTGGGGAGGGAGGAAGGGCGCCCTCCGGTGGACTTTGGGGCCACCTACCTTAAAGACTTGTCACTATGGCCGACTGCAAGGTCCACTGCGTCAGGACCATGCTGGCAAATACTTATCCAAATCCACGCACATGCGAATCCTGGCCCAAAGCGTTGGAGAATCATGAAGGAATGGAGAGTCTGGTGTCCAGCCTGTTAATAGGATGTAAATAGGTCATTTTGACCCATTTGCTTGTTCCTGCTGTAACGGGGCATAAACCTCGATGCCGCCGCCAGCAGAGGACCTGAGCATTGGAAACGGACGCTGATCCAGTTTTTTCCCAACTCTGCATTCTCCACCACATTGGTAACTCTGCTACTGGCAGCAGCCAGTGGAGAATCCAGCCCCATATCCCTGCTTCCAGTCTGTTCAGCCTTTTTAGAAGTTTATACATTTAATCAAATCCCCTCGTCTAAATTCCAGTGAATATGGGCCCAGTCAACCCAATCTCTCCTCATACAAAAATCCTGCCATCTCAGGAATCGGCATGTTGAAGCCTCGCAGTCCTTTCTCAATGGTAAGCATGCCTTTTCTTAGATAAGGACATCAAAATTGCATGAGCAAAACGAGGCAGGTGAATAGTGGGAGAGGCTGAAAGCGAGAGCTACACCAGGCGCCAAACAGTTTGCGATGCAACCGTCACACTCCCGTAGGCAAAACCGAGATCTCGTTGTTTGGTGAGAAACCAATTATCACCACTTAAGGCCCAGTTCCATACACGTAACGGGAGCACCTCCATATCCAATGGCTTCCTGTCATTCATCGTCCTCCCCAGCCAACAGCCATTCTGGCGCCGATTAGTACTCCACCCTCGGCTTAGGAGGGACCCCCAGTTGAGAAAGGGGGGGAGGGAATCCGCCACAGAGGTGGGCCACCATGGGAGGGTGGGGGAGGTAGTGTGGGGGGGGGGGGGGGGCGAAACCTTGCATGGCACCACCATGCCAACCCCTGGATCACGTGTACCCATTCCAGGGGCAACCCTTGTCCCTGCCCGTTGGCCCAACTAACCACCCATAACCCCCACCGAGTGCCGAGGCCTCTGGCTGTGTGACGAAATGCTATTGCATCAGGGGAATTGGCAATCATGGTTAAGTGAGCACTTCACACAGCCATAGTGGATTCCTGTGGGTGGGCGGGCCATGTAGCATGTGGGAGTTATTGCCAAGCATTCCAATCAGACCACGATGCTTGAACACTGTGCCAGTATACTGCGGGAGCCAACACCACACACGCAGCAGCCAAGATCCGAACACCCAAGAGATGGGACTCAGCACCGCGGATGTGACCACGGCTGGAGGATGGGTAAGTGCCACGGGGAAGGGACCAGCGCCTAGTTCAGGTGATGTTATGAGCAGACGTCCTGGGTACAGGGTCTGGGGTCTGGTGAAGGGGACCAACTACGGCCGGGAATGTGTGGGCAGGGCATTCTGGGTGTGGGGGAGGGGGGGATCAATAGGGGAATGGAGGGTCCCATGGTGGGAGCCACCGCGGTTTGTCAGTCTAACACTTTCTCCCAATTCCTTACAGATCTTGAACGCTATGGATGGTATTTTGGAACCCGCAGAATGTGCCCAAATGGTGCTGCTGATAGGCCGGGCGACCAGACGCTGGAGACGGTGGTAGCAGCAGTGTTTGCAGATGCTCAATACAGCAGACCATGTGTCGGACCCCGCCCCACAAGCTGGGGACCCAGCCACCCCAGGCCAGGGAAGGACCCAGAGGAAGAGGCCCTCAATGACTCAGGGTGTACAGGCGTCATTGGTCGTTTGAATAGATGACAGACAGTGCATGTTGCAGGAGGCTCCGCCTCAACAAGCAGACAATGCAGCACCTGTGACATGTCCTCGCGGACTTGGCACCATGTAGAGGAGGAGGAAACCCGCTCCTGGTGGTCGTCAGGGTCGCTGCAGCCCTTCGCATCTAAGGATCCTTCCAGGGCTTGAACAGGGACCTGTGTGGCATCTCGCAGGCCACAGCCCATAGGTGCATCTGACAGGTCAAGGTTGCCCTGTTGCCTAGGCGGAAACTATCTAAACTTTGACATGGACCAGGCCCAACAGGATGCTGGGGTAGCAGGATTCTCCGCTGTCGTCAGAATGTCCCAGGTCCAAGGGCTGATATACTGCACGTATGTCGCCTTGCACTCACTGGGCCATCTGGGAGTGCCCTACATTAACAGGAAGGGGTTCCACTCCCTGAACATACAGCTCCTGCCTCCACCTTATGTTCATCAGCAGCTGTGTGGTATTCACCAGATTGTGCCCCAGAATCCTGACAAATGTTTCCCACCAAGGTGCATTTAATTGCGCTGGCGGAGGATGGCGATGCCAGCTGTGGCACATCGATTGTGTCTTCCTCGGAGGACTCCTCCGAGTTGTTCTCCTGGGAGGCTGGAGAGGGTGCCACCCAGCACAGGCCAGCACCGTCAGTTGGAGGACCTATGGGAAAATGGTCATGTGGTCAGTGGGATGGATGGGTCAGTCAGTAAGGTAATGACAACTCATGTTTGACAGGTCCTCTGGTGTTTCCTCACCTCTGCAGCTTCTGCCAACCTCTGCGTTGGTGATCACTCTGCCCTCGGCTACCCCTGTCACCTCCAGGGTCCGTTCCTTGAAGATGGTGCGGATTCTTCACCAACGCATCCACTATTGCCATGGCCACCACCTTTAGTTCCCTGGGATTTAGATTATACATAAATTGGCCACAATCTTTCAGTCATCTCTGGACTGAGGGGAGGTGCTCGAGGACTGGAGAATTTCAAATGTTAAGCCCTTGTTCAAAAAAGGTTGTAAGAATAGCCCCAGCAATTAAGGCCAGTCAGTTTAACATCAATAGTCGACAGGTTTTGAGAAACAATTATTCGGGATAGAATTAGTATTCACATGGAAAAAAAGGGTTGATTCGGAAGAGCCAGCATGAATTTCTGAAGGAAAAATCATGTTTAATGCTGGGGTTTTCTGAGGAGGTAACAGAAAGGATCGATGAGGGTAATGCTGTTGATGTGGTGTACATAGACTTTCAGAAGGCATTTGATACAATGCCACACACCAGACCTTTGAGAAAAGTTAGAGCACATGGAATTAAAGGGACAGTAGCAACATGAATAGAAAATTGGCTGAATAATAGGAATAACGGGCAATCAATATTTTTCAGGCTGGAGGAAGGTTTGTAGTGGTGTTCCCCAAGGGTCGGTATTGGGACCCATGCTTTTCCTTTTATAAATTAATAATATAGATCTTGCTGTGCGAAGGACAATTTCAAAGTTTGTGTACGATTTGAATGTCGGAAGCATTGTAAAGTGTGAGGAGTGAGGTATAGCATTTCAAACGGACATAGAAACATTTATGGAGTTGGCAATAGGGTAGCAGGTGGTTTTCAATGTAGAGAAGTGTGAGGTGATGCAGTTTGGTAGGAAGAACAATACAAACAATATAAAATAAAGGCTTAAATTCTTAAAGGGTTCAAGAGCAGAGAGATCTGGGTGCCTATGTGCATAGGTAATTGAAGCGGCAGGACAGGTGGGAAGAGCAGTTAATAAGGAATACGGCATCCTCAGAGTTTCAGACGTCTACAAGGAACTAATGGGAGCTGAGGATAAGCAGACCGAGGACCTGAAGCTTAAGTGGGAGGAGGAGCTCGGGGGGAGGGAGCTGGAGGACGGTATTTGGGCAGAAGCCCTGAGCAGAGTAAACACAACCGCAACATGCGCCAGGCTCAGGCCGATCCAGTTTAAGGTTGTGCACCGGGCCCACATGACGGTGCCCCAGATGAGCAGATTCTTCGGGCTGGAGGACAAGTGTGCTAGATGTGCCGGAGGGCCGGCTAACCATGTACACATGTTCTGGTCGTGCCCTAAACTCAGGGGGTATTGGCAGGGATTCACAGATGTCATGTCCCGGGTGTTGAAAACTGGGGTGGTAATGAGCCCGGAGGTGGCAATCTTTGGGGTTTCGGAGGACCCGGGAGTCCAGGAAGAGAGAGAGGTCGGCGTTTTGGCCTTTGCTTCCCTGGTAGCCCGGCGACGAATACTGTTAGCATGGAGGGACTCAAAGCCCCCGAGGGCTGAGGTATGGCTATCGGACATGGCGAGCTTTCTTGGCCTAGAGAAAGTCAAGTTCACATTGAGAGGTTCGTTACTAGGGTTCGCCCGAAGGTGGCAGCCATTTATTGACTTCTTCGCAGAGGAGTAAGTGTCAGCAGGGGGGGGGGGCAAAGGTAAAGTAGAGTAGAGAAGGGGGATATTGAGGCAGGTCCGTGCGTGAACAGAGCCGTGGTTTGCACTATGTTTAATTTGTAATTTGTGTCTTGACTTCTTTTTTTTGTACTGTACAATGTCACTTTTTCTATATGCCTAAAATACCTCAATTAAATTATTTGTTAAAAAAAAGAATACAGTATCCTGGACTTTATTAAGAGGGGTATACAGTACAAGAGCAAGGAGGCTAAACTTAATTTATACAAGACACTATTTTGACCTCAGCTGGAATATTGTGTGCAGTTCTGGGTGCTATACAATAGGAAGAATGTGAAGGCTTTGTAGAAGGTGCAGAGAGATTTACAAGAATTGGCCCAGGAATGAGAAACTTCAGTTATGAGGATAGATTAGAGAGGGTGCGACTGTTCTCCTTGGAGAGAAGAAGGCCCTGCCTGGAAATGTGGTGGAGGCAGGTGCAATCAAGGCATTCAAGAGAACATTGGATGATGACATGAGTAGAAACAATATACAGGCCTATGTCAAAAAGGCATGCTTATTTGGAGAGCTGGTGCAGACACAATGGGCCAAATGGCCTCCTTCTGAGCCGTAATGATTCTGTGATTCTCTGTTAGTCACATTTTTAGAAATGAAGTTTTCGGTGTGTTAAATCCTGCTGCTAATCACTTTGTTTCAAAAAACTGTAATATTTGACCACAAGTATGGAGTTTTCACCAGAGATTTCAACTGTATAAATACCTGAGCGTGAAACTTCACCGCCTTCCAAATGTTCTGCCAAAGCCGAGGCCTGCAGGGACCTTTGACGGGTGAGCAGCTTCTCTAACCCTCCTGAGAGTTGAAGCACATCTTCCCCAGCTTTAATATTATTAGCAAGTCCTGCTTCTTTCTTAGGTTCTACTGCATGAAAGTCCAACTTTTCTAAGTCCAATCTTTCTGAAGAGGCCAACCTGCTCTCCTGGGTACTGGGCGACGCGTCAGGCTTCTTGGATTGCTCAGATCCTTTTAGGCATTGTCCCTTCCCAGTTGCAGTTCCAACTTTGGCTTTGGTTCCCTGACACTTTATCAACATGCAAGTTTCCTTCAATTGGTTTTCTGGAGGCTGTTGATGCTTAGCAGTTCGATGAGTCACATTCAGCAGTTTACAAGGCACTGGAGCAGGCATTGCGGTATTTTGTCTGTATTCTGTGGCTCCCACTGAAACGGTTATTCCCAGAGTTTTCAAATTCTGATCCGGATGAGATTTCCCCTTGTGATTGACCGAACTGATTTTCATCCCAGTTGTCTCTTTGCTCTGCTCCCCTGCACCCGTTGACCACGTGTCACCTTTCGCCAATTGGCTTTCTTCGGGGTTAACACCACCTGTAGCATCTAAACCACCTTTGCCATTGTTTCCATTATCAAGTTTAACACCTTTTTCCAAGTCTAATTTCACCTGGTCACCATGGTCTTCATAAAAACTGATCTTGTTTTCTTTCCTCCCTGGTTTACTAGACAACTTCTCAGGAGAGCCTACTGGGTTGGCAGCTGATGGGAAACATTTTTTCCCATGTCTGCAGGCTTCTGAATGTCCACAGTTGCAATAACGAATAGTTTGGGCATAGTTATTAAGACCATTGGGATGGCTGACACAGGGATAGTCCTGCCCTTCTGAGGTCATGAAGCAGGAGATGCCTGGTTGAGCAGGGTTCCGGGACTGATTGCATTCTCCCTTCTCCAATTGCTCATATGAGAGCATCTCCTCCTTCTTCTCCATGCCCGATGTGCTCATGTGGCAGAACATCTCTGCCACAGACTCTGACCTCCTTCTGTTCACCATAAAAGATGTGCTGGAAGAGTTGATGGATGGAACCTTCTCTAAGTTGTGATGGTAGATATCATGGAATGAGGGCGGGTCTTCAGGAGGTGAGTGTAGTGCAAGTGGAGTTGAAGGATATGGGTGAGCACAAAGCCATTCAATTACATAAGATTTGGAGGAGGAAGATTCAATGTCAGACAACTGTGGAGAAGAAATGGATCCATCATCAACTGAAAATTCTTTTTCTTGTTGCCTTTTCTTGCACAATTTCTTTAACTTTCCTTTGGCCTTTCCGCTTTCTATTTCGGTCATTTCTCATTGGTCTCTGGCAGCCAAACCAATACCAGCCTTTTTTTTTAAATAAGAAGTGCTTCTTCGGTCAAGTGATTGCAGCTAAAAAAGAAACACATTTATTCAAGTGTTTTTACTGTTGAAAAAAAAATATTCCCAACAAAATATTCACCATAATTTCCAATTTCCTCTCGAAGTCACAACTAACCCACTTTTGGACATATGTCAGCTATTCCTTCAACAAGGCTGGACCAAAATTCTGGAACTTCCTCCCTAGCAATATTGTGGGAGCCGCTTCATCACACATACTATAATAGTTCAAGAAGGCAACACACCAGCACCTTTTCAAGGGTTATGAGGGTTGGACAATAAAGATCTACATTATGAACTTTACTTTTTTTTTCATCAGTAAACGGTTTGAGATTAGTGGGCCATGAAAGAAGGAAAATTGCAAAGCTCCTTCCATGTGAATGGATATTGAAATGCAGGCACTGTTTTGAGGGAAATCCTTAACTCCCTTTTCGATCAAAAATCTTTCTCAGCCTTGAATATATTCAATGACTGAGCATCCTTTGTTCTCTATGGAGAGAATTCCAAAGACTAATGACCCTCATCTGCTTCTTAAACTGTACCCCCTAATTCTAGATCCCCCATGTGTTTACGTTGTGTACCTTGTGTTTTACATTGTGTACCTTCTGTTGCCCTATTATGTATTTTCTTTTCTTTTTCTTTTCTTTTCATGTACTAAATTATCTTTTTGAGCTGCTCGCAGAGAAATACTTTTCACTGTACCTCGGTGCACGTGACAATAAACAAATCTAGAATGAGGGGAGACATCCTCCCACCATCTAGCCTGCCAAAGTCCACTCAAAATTTAATGTTTCAGTAAGATCATCTTTCATTCTCTTCAACTCCAGTGACCTTTCCTCATGAGATAATCCCTTCATCCGTGGAATCAGCCTGGTAAACCTTCTCTGAATTGGTTCAAATACAAGTAAATCCCTCCTTCAATGAGGCCAAAGTGTACAGAGTGTGTGTGATTCTCCCCCAAAAGTTTGAAGTTAATTTGTGGCCGGTTTTCAGGAAGTTTCCCGCCAGCGCCATTCAGCACTGGTCCATGCAAATGTGGACCAGGCGGAACAGCACCCGGGGGGATTCCGGGCCATCGGAGACCCCTGGGTGGTCAGGGTAAGTGCAGGGTGGTTGCCTGGCCCTCCCGGTTTAAAACCAGCTTCGGTGTGCGCCATTTGCTAATGCCCCTTGTGGCGTATTTCAGATTTGAATGCCTCGTGGGACTTGGGTGAATTTCGCAAGGCGCAAAGATTGTCGGGAAGGCCGCAAGAGGGCTTTCCCGGCATTCACCAGCCGCACAGCGCTCAAGGGAGAGCGCAACGCAGCGGGAGAATTGTGCCCAGTATCCTTAGTACAATTTCACCAGTACCCTATATAGTTGTCGCAAGACTTCCCTACATTTATACTCCCCCCCCACCTTGCAATAAAGGCCAACGTTCCATTTGCCTTCCTAATTACTTGCTGTATCTGCATGCTTAGCTCTTTTGTTTCATGTACAAAGATATCTGGTTGTCTTCTGTAGTGCAGTGTTCTGCAGTTTCTATTTCAATGATCGACTTTTCTATTCTTCCTTCCAAAGTGGACATCATCACATTTTCCCACATTTTAATTCATCTGCTATTTTTTGCCCACTCACTTAAGGGGCACTATATTCCGGCCTACTCACGCTCACACTCAAGCGTATCGAGGCTGGTGAAGAGCAGGAGAGACCAAAAACAGGAACCCCGCCAGGCGCCAAACAGATTGCGATGCAAAAGGCCTGCTCCCGTAGGCAAATTTGGAATCTCGCCGTAACATGGTGAGAATCCAATTATCACCACTTAAGCCCCACAGCTTACGGGACACAACCATGGCCGGAGGGTGGGTGAGTACCACGGGGAGAGGGGTTGCCTGGAGAGACAGGCAAAGGGTGCGGAGTCAGCCCGCATTGGGGAAGAAAGTGACAGAGGCATCAAAACATTTGTGCAAAGTGTTGTTTAATGTACTCTACAATATTCTATTTCCCATGGTGCCGCCCCCAAACCCTCCCCACCCCCGACCTAACTCCTCCCTCCTACCCCAGTGCCCCCAGTGATAACCAACGTGCCTGGCCCTCCTAGCTCTACCATTACATCTTGTTGTTTCCTCAGGATGCACATCAGAGCTGGAGGCAGTCAGCTGCTTACCTCATGCCTTGGCCTTCGATGCCCCTGGCGGGCGTCCTCTGAGGGCCTTGGGCTGGAGGGTCCCAGTGCACTTGTCGACGGCACATGCATAGCCGTGCCTCCCTGTCCCGTGTGCTGACCCTGAGACATGGCCTTATCAGGGGGGGGTGGAATTCGGGAGTGCTGGTGGTCACTGTCGCCGCCCCATGGGACACTCCCCCAGTGACCTGGCCTTGCTCTGCAGTGCTTCAGCCAAGCCCACCTGCGGCTGGGACAAGCTCCACAGCGCTCGGCCATTCCCATCTGAGAGCGGGACATGTCCCACAGAACCCCATTAAGGTCGGCCTCGTACTGGGTGACATCCCCCAGTGAGGCAGACATACTGCTGAGACCGTCTGCCATGGCCGTCACCGACTGCGCGACTCCTTGAACATCTTCACTCATGGTGCCAAAGTCGTCGTGCACCAGGTTCTCCATTGTTGCCACCACCTCATCCCAGGTAGCACTGACTGCCTTGTGGCGTACCCTCCGAGACCCTCTGGGGGAACAAGACATCCCTCCCGGCCTCCACTGTGTCCAGGAACCTCCCCAGGTCGGCATCCCCGAATCTTGGGATCTCCACGGCGCCATTGTTGCGAGCTGGCTGGGGTTCACTGAGCAACTGCAGCTTAAGTGCTGCTCCACCTTGTTAGTGGGGGCCTGGCAACACAGACCCGGCCTATCAGCTGGCGAGCCGGCATTATGGGCGGGAAGACTGTGAGGCCTCGTTAAGTGGACCAATTAACGTTGAATTACATTGCTGGCCTCACAGGGCCAAGCGCTGGGAAACCTACAGCAATTCCAGCTCAGTACAGCACTTGGAAATGGTTCCGGAGAATCATAGAATTTTTTTATCATAGAATTTACAGTGCAGAAGGAGGCCATTCGGCCCATCGAGTCTGCACCGGCTCTTGGAAAGAGCACCCTACCCAAGGTCAACACCTCCACCCTATCCCCATAACCCAGTAACCCCACCCAACACTAAGGGCAATTTTGGACACTAAGGGCAATTTAGAATGGCCAATCCACCTAACCTGCACATCTTTGGACTGTGGGAGGAAACCGGAGCACCCGGAGGAAACCCACGCACACATGGGGAGGACGTGCAGACTCCACACAGACAGTGACCCAAGCCAGAATCGAACCTGGGACCCTGGAGCTGTGAAGCAATTGTGCTATCCACAATGCTACCATGCTGCCCTATAAATTGCACCCAACATATCTACATCTCTTTACAGACACTTTACAGATTCCTCACAACTTGATTTCCTAATTATCTTTATATCATCAGAAAATTTGGCTGAAATAATGTCATCCTTCCTCTAAGTCATTAACATAGACCTTAAATAGTTGAGGCTCCAGCGTTGACCCCTGCAGCACTCCACTAGCTAGTTTGCCAATCTGAAAATAACCCATTTATCCCAACTGTTTCCTGTTAGTTAGCCACTCTCCATGCTAATATCACCATGGGCTCTTATCGTGTGATGTAACCTTTCATGTAGCAATTTATCAAAGGTCCTTTAAAAGTTCAAATACACTATATCTACGCTTTCCCCTTTATTCACCCTGCACCTCAGAGGAATACTTCCCCAGATTTTAAAGTTAGCAGTCGATGAACTTGCTCCAATACCTTTCACGAGTCAATGAAACATTATAATGAACCTTCATCTGCCACCATCGGTGGATGTAAAATATTTCATGGCACACTTAAAGAGCAGGGGCATTCTCAGTTATCCTGGCCTATTTATCCCTTAGCAACAGCACTAAAATAGAGAATCTGGTCATTCTTCGCACTGCTGATTGGTGAATATCTTTCTGTATAGACTTTAGCTGCTGCATTTGCTATGTTATAACAATAATTGCACTATATTAGCTGTGACGTGCTTCTGAACAGCCTGAGGTTGTGAAATACCAGGATAAATGCAAGATTCGACTTTCTTTCCAGTCAGACAGCCTGTGTCACTTACTGTCCAAGTTCACACATGAAGAATTGCCATGTCCAGAAAAAGACCCCTTTATCCCAACTCTCTGCCTTCTGCCAGTCAGCCAATCTTCTATCCATGCCAGGATCTTACCCTTAATACCATGGGCCCTTAACTTATTTAATAGTCTCCTTGCAGCACCTTGCAAAGGCCTTCTGCAAATCTAAATTAACCAATTCCACTGGTTCTCCTTTGTCTAAATTATTTATTACCTCCTCAAAGAACTCAAACAGATTTGTCAGACATGACCTCCTTTTCATAAAGCCATGCTGACTCAGTCCTATTTTACCATGCACTTCCAAGTACTCCGCAATCTCATCTTTAATAATGGACTCTAAAATCTTACCAATGACCGAAGTCAGACAAACTGGCCCAGAATTTCCTGCCTCCTGCCTCCCTCCCTTCTTAAGCAGGGGTGTTACATTAGCCACTTTCCAGTCCTCTGGGACCCTTCCTGCCCTCCGGTGATTCCTGAAAGATCACCACCAATGCCTCCACAATCTCCTCAGCTATCTCTTTTAGGATCCTGGGGTGTAGTCCATCCGGTCCAGGTGGTTTATCCACCTTCAGACCTTTCAGTTTCCCCAGAACCTTCTCCTAAGTGATGGCGACTACACTCATCTCTGCCCCTCGATTCTCCTGGAACTCTGGCATCCCACTGGTGTCTTCCACCATGAAAACTGATGCAAAATAACTATTCAGTTCCTCTGCCATTTCTTTGTTTCCTATTATTACTATTTCTCCAACCTCATTTTCCAGAGGTCCAATGTCTATTTTTGCCTCTCTCTTACCTTTTATATATTGGAAAAAACTCTTCTACTTTCTTTTATATTACTAGCTAGCTTACACTTATATTTCATCTTCTTCCCCCTTATTGCTTTTTTAGTTGTCCTCTGCTTCCTTTTAAAGGCTTCCCAAGCCTCTGGCTTCCTACTAACCTCGCCACTTTGTATCCTTTCTCTTTAGCTTTTATGCTGTCCTTGACTTCCCTCAAAGCCACGAATGCCTCGTCTTCCCCTTAGCATGTTTCTTCCTCCCTGGAATAAATTTCTCTTGTGCTTCCCGAATAACCCCAAAAACACCTGCTATCGCTGTTCCACTATCTTTCTTTGTAGTTACCTTCATTTAATTGTAATACCGTTACATCTGATTGCTGTTTCTCTCTCTCAAACTTCAGGGTAAATTCTATCATATTGTGGTCAACATCACCAAAATTTCCATCACGTTAATTTCACGAATCAAGTCTGCCTCATTCCACATCACCAAATCTAGAATTGCCTGTTCCCTCATAGGCTGTTACAAGCTGCTACAAAAATACATCTCTTAGACATTCCACAAATTCATTTTCTTGGGATCAACTACCAAGCTGATTTTCCTAGTCCACCTGCATATTGAAGTTCCCCCATGATTGTTGTACTATTGCCTTTTTTATAAGCCTTTTCTATCTCCTGATTTATTTTCTGCCCCACATCCTGCCTATAGCTGGGGGTTTGTACGCAACTCCCATCGTGGTCTTTTTACCTTGCGATTCCTCAACTCTATCCACACAGATTCTATGCATTCTAATCCTATATCTATTCTTTCTATCTTCATTCCTTACTAACAATGCAACCCCACCCTTTGCCCTTCTGCTTGTCCCTTTCAATAGAACACATATCCTTGGATATTTAGATCCCATCCTTGAACCCCTTGCAGCCACGTCTTTGTGATGCCCGCAAGATGGTACCGCCCAATTTCAATGTGCGCAACAAGCTCAATTGCCTTGGGCGGACCCCCCCCCGGGGGGTCGGAGAATCGCCCGGGGCCGGCGTCAATCCTGCCCCTGCTGTGGCCTGAATTCTCCGCCACTTGGGAATCGGCGGGGGCGGGAATCGCACCGTGCCAGTCAGCGGGCCCCCTGCAGCGATTCTCCGGCCCGAAGTCCTGCCGCTGACAACCGGGGTCCTGGGGGGGGGGGCGATCTGGCCCTGGGGGTGCCCCCACGGTGGCCTTGCCCACGATCGGGGCCCACCGATCGGCGGGCGGGCCTGTGCCGTGCGGGCACGTCGGAATCGAGACGGGACGTGTCCGGTAAATTATGTGTGAGGCCTCTTCAGGGATTCCCAACAGTCATTATGCCCCATGAGATCTAACAGGATCTCACGAGTCATTGTGATCTGGATGGGCAGGATCCAAACTTGCATGGATAAGGGAGCTTAACTGCTCATTTAACTATGTCTATCCCAGATCTAACCAGCCCCTAGGATTTACCAGCCTCGCTTGGAGACCCCTGCTGAGTGCCATTTAGCACTGGTCTCCATAAACGAGGACCAGGAAGACCGGCACTTTTGGGGTGAGAGGGGAGTCTCCCAGGGAACTCAGGTGCCAATGCCAGTCAAATTCACCCAAAACAGGACTTTTCGTTTGTTAGATATAGCCCATTGTCAGAGCTATCACCCTTTGGATGAAATGTTAAGCATTCAGTGGAAGACCTCAGATGTCCAATCATGTCCTCCGTTGGTAACAGATTAAATTGATGGCTAGAACGGCACCGCGGTGCTGTGCGCTGCTCTGCTGCCAAAAACCGGACCACCACAGCCGCGCATGCACGCCACTGGTCCACGCATGCGCGCCACAGCCGGCACGGGTCTGCACATGCGCGCCACGGCCGTCTCCCCGCCGGACCACGGGCAACATTGTGGAGCCCTACAGTGGCCCAGCGCGGAGGAGAATAGGCCCCTCACCCTCGGAATTAGCGCGCACGCCGATCGGTTGCCCCTGATCGTGGGCCTGGCCACCCTGGAGGCCCTCCCCTGAAGCTGGCTCCCCTCAACCAGGACTGCCCCTGCAGCTAGAAAGCCTAAGTCCCGCTGGGTAGGACCATACGCAAGCGACGCCGGCGGGACTCAGCGGAACTCAGTGGGCACTCGGCCCGCCGTGCACGCAGAATCGCCGCTGGGGCCGCTTTCAACGGCTCCTGACTGGCGCATCGGCGACCATACCGATGCGATTGACGGTGATTCTCCGGTCACCGGAGAATCGGCAGCCCGGCGTCGGAGCAGCGTGGCGAGTGTCGCGCGCCATCCAGGCGATTCTCCGACCCGGCGGGGGGGTCGGAGAATCCCAGCCCATGCCTCTGAATTGCAGCATTTCCTCAATACTGACCCTCCAAGAGTGCTGCACTCTCTCTGTGTTGTACCTCCGTCAGTGCAATGTTCCCTTAGTCCTGTACTAGTTAAAACCTGCTATGTTACTGACCTATGGACATAATGTTGCCTCTCAGTCAATGGTCACTCAGGTGCTTGTTCAGAGATATTTGGCATTCTCACACAAGCAGACATTTTTATTTTGACTAAAACTCCTTTTTGTGTGACAGCATGAATAGAAGCAGTGGATTGTGGGTAGGATGGGTGATGTCATGGGAATGTCACTTTGTGAGGTCACATGGGAGGGATCTATAAAATGGGGCTTCCAGAGCAGCCATTATGTTAGTATTCAGTTCAAATTAGCAATTGTTGCGCTATCTCTTTGTAACCTATAGAGAGGTGATGGCATGGTGGAATTGTCGCTGAACTAGTAAATCATAAATCCCAAGTAATGATCTGGGGACCCAAGTGCAAATTCTGCCACTACAGAAGTTGAAATTTGAATTCAATAAAAACCTGGAATTAAAAGCCCAAATGATTGTTATAAAACCCCATCTGGTTCATGTTCTTTTGGGAAGGAAATTTATTGTCCTTACCTGGTGCGGCCTACATGTGACTCCAGACCCATCGCAATATGGTTAACTCTTAAAAGGCCTCACAACCCACTCAATTGTATTCAACTGCCCATTAGGGCAATTAGGGATAGGCACAGCTGATTTTCCAGGAATAAATTAAAAACCCTCCAAAACATCACCTCATCTCATTCGTAGAAATACCTAACTCCTCTTTTATCCTGCCCTTGCATGAAAAAGGTAGGTCTGCTTGGGATGAGCTTAAAATCGCACGCGCAATGTTAGATCCTGGCAGTTGGTGTTTTCATCCCATTAAATACCGCTATTATTGTCGGCGGGCACGCTGCCAATCGACAGACGCTGACCAAAATATTGCCAGAGTGGGCGATGACATGCGACTGATCACTCATCTGGGTGGGCGCGGGTGGTCAATGTGAAATTCTACTCTAAGTTCCTGGTCCAAGTAAGTTTCTGGCCCAAATCTGAATTTAGAAATTTAAACCTAATTTATCAGTAATTTTTAATTAAATGTGACATGTCATCAAATCTAGAATCCCTCTCTCACTCACCAAACTACCAGCTGCTCACTCTGTAATGTTGCACTAGGTCAAGAAATTGTTCACGAAAAGGTGGTGGTGGCTGGTAACGCCCCACCCACCTGCCACACCCACCCCAACACGGATGTTGATGGTGGAGATTCAGCAATGAAAAGAGATGGTTAACTGTCTTATCTTTAAAATGGCCATTGCCTGGAAGATGGTCATTGCGCGGCACAAATGTTATTTGTTGCTTATCAATCGAAGCCCAAATGTTATACAGACCTTGCTGCATCTGGGCACAGAGTGCTTCTTTATCGAGGAAGTTATGAATAATACTGAAAAGTGTTCTGTCATCTATGCTTGTAGATGATGGTATGACAGTAAGTTTGAATTTTCCTGTGCTTGAAGCTGATAGCTCGAAGGTGAGTTAGAGCATTTCAAGCCTGTGAAGTTCATGCCAGATAGCATGGCAATAAATTTAAGTCCTTCTGCTTGCTTACTAATATCTTGTATGATGACACAATGGCACAGTGGTTAGCACTGCTGCCTCTCAGCACCAGGGACCTGAGTATGATTCGGACTTGGGTGACTGAGTGGAGCTTGTACTTTCTCCCCGTGTCTGCATGGGTTTCCTCCGGTTGATCCGGTTTCCTCCCACAGTCCAAAGATGTGCAGGTTAGGTGGATTGGCCGTGATAAATTGTGGCTCATGACAGAGGGAGGTGGCCAGAACGTTGGACACTATTTTAATTGGCACGGGTGCAGGGCACAAATCTGTATTTATGTCACAGTAAAAGCCTGTTCACAATGTTGCAACCTGACTCGGTGCTCTGTCAGGGTGTGAGGGGTGGGCTGGTCTGGGCTGGCCAGAGAGGGGGTGCGGGTGGGGAAGTGGGGGGAGGGGAATGGCTAGACATTGTGAGTGGCCTGGGCTCCTCACACTCCTCCACTCCACTGCGAACGTCCCACCACCACCACCCCAGGAATCCGATGGCACCGTGTGATGGATTGGCCAGCTCGCATGCAGGGATCACACAGGTGGAGTCAGACGTTGTCAAACGATGTGGAGCACCAGGGCACATTGCAGAGCGGGTTGTCATCATCTCCATCCCATGGACCAGACCAATGATACTGCCAACCCAGACACGCACCCTGTCGTGCGGCAGATATGTATCACGGAAGGGGCTGCAGGCGAGGGGGTGGTCGGGGGTGTGTGTGTGGTGGTGGGATGCTGTGTCCATGCCCCTGGACAATTTCTCCCCGCCCCCCCAGTCAGTGTAACCTGGAGGCAATCAGAGCATCCTGTGCATTGTCCCTGGCGCACACGTCGTGCGACCTCCCTTACCTGCCTGCACCCCATGTCCTGCCCACACACCCCCACCCCACCCCACCCCCCCCCCCACCCCCCTCCCCCCCCCTGCCCTCCCCCGCCCTCCCCCATATCCTCCTTGTCGGAGAAGGTCAGGGCTTCATCCTCCTCCTCTAGCATGTCACCCCTCTGCTGGGCGACGTTGTGGAGGACGCAGCAGGCCGCCACAATGCGGGCAACCCTCTCAGAAACATACTGAAGAGCCCCTCCAGGGCGGTCCAGGCACCAGAACGGCATATTCAGGAGGCGGAAGCACCGCTCGGTCATGATCCTGGTTGCTGCTTGGGCGACATTATAGCAGGATCGGCATTGGTCTGTGGCCTCCGGATATGCGTTATCAGCCATGACCGTAACGAATAACCCGTCACCCAGGAGCCCCCCCAACTGTAGGGGATAGGTACAGCACAAACATGTCAGGAATCGTCAAGTGTGCCAGGATGAATGCGTTGTGCACTCTGCCCAGGTTCCGCCCCATATTAGCTGCACATGCATCAAGTGGAACTCCTCTCGGTTAGGTCAGAGCGGACTGCCATCTGCAGGTGCCTGTAGGGAGCCATGCATCCCGTCGATCACCCACTGGACCTGGGGCATGTCGGTGATAGCGGAGCATCCTGGTGGGCCCGGTCCACATTTAAATTGATGTATTGTGCCGATTCGGCATATAGGGCCTCGGTGATGGCGTGGATGTCCCTGTGTACCAAGTTCCAGTTAGGTCCCCACTCGGCACCTAGAAAGACCCCATGGCGTAAATGTTCAGAGCGACAATCACATTGATGGCCACTGGAGCAAATGTCCTCCTCCATTTCCCCGTGGTGCCAGGTGCATCATGATCTGGCAGATATGTTGCACTGTCTCTCTGCTCAGCCAGAGTTTTCGTCGGCATTCCTGGTCTGGCGGGTCCTTGAACGACAGGCGCTTCGAGTACACACGAGGTCTCACCTGGCGCCTCCTTTGCAACTCCTCCTCCACCTGCTGGGCAGTCAGCTCAATCATGGGTAGCGGCCCCCTGATCCTCTGGGGTACGCTCTGCTGCTGCAGTTTCGTCCTTGTCAAGCAGCGCCAGCTCATTCAGCCGCAGGGCATCTCCGAGGTCTGTGGCGACTAATAGGAAGGCCACCATTGCTGGGTGAATTCCAATATCCATTGTCTTCAGGGGGTGAAAAGCTGACATGTTAGCACGGTGCATACTCCGTGCCCAACCAGGTCCAATGGGCTACATGTCAGCACCGTGGGGGCCTCTGGTTCTGGTGCCCGTTCCATATACGAGGCGTACCATCGGCTGGCAATCCGCAGCCCTTGTCCGGTGTCCCCATTGGGGCTTCAATGGCCGTTGCCTTGAGCGGGCCGCGTGATGCCTCGCGGCGGTTGGTGGCCAGGTGGGAGGGTGTGGTATGGCGGAGGGTAATTTGGAAGGGGGGGGGGGGGGGGGGGGGGGGGAGAACCCATATAGCGGAGTTACTCTGCAGAACCAGGAGCCAAAGTTTGTGGTCAGTGGGGTCATCTGCCTTGCAGATCGCAGCAATGGTGGTCCTTGCCTGGACACCGTAGAAGGTCACCATGCCCACTAAGCCTGTTCCCCCATCGTCCACCCACCCCCACACCCGAGCTAGCCCGGCGAGTGTCAGGACCAGCAGCCTACAGTCGGGCCTCTCTGTGTCCTACGTCTTCTCTCTCCTTCATCAGCCACGACTCCGGTTTCACTATTTGTAAAACACAAGTGAACCATGCGACCCAGAACTCGGCCCACCGGAGGTAGAGAATTGTGAAGGCCTTGGACAATACCGGGGGCGGTATTCTACCCTACCCGGTGGGGCGGGGGGTCCCGGCGTACCTTTAGGGGCTAGGTCCACGCCAGAGGGGTTGGCGCCCCGCCGATCGGCACGAGCGGCCTTTGGCTACCCGCCGGCCGCCGTGAACGGCCTTTCCGCCCCGCCAGCAGGCACGAACGGCTGGCCAAAAGGCCTTCGCCGGCCGGCGTGAGGCCGCACATGCACCAGAGCGTTAGCGGTCGCTGACGTCATCCTGGCGCCTGCGTGGTAGGGGGGGTCTCTTCCGCCTCCGCCATGGCACTGGCCTGCCCACCGGTCGGTGGGCCCTGATCGCGGGCCAGGCCACTGTGGGGGCACCCCCCGGGGTCCGATCGCCTTGCGCCCCCCCCGGACCCTGGGGCCCGCTCGCGCCGTCTGCTCCCGCCGGCACCAGAGGTGCTCCAATTCCCGCCGGCGGGAGAGGCCTGTCAGCAGCGGGACTTCGGCCCATCACGGGCTGGAGAATCGACGCAGGGAGCCCGCCGACCGGCGCGGCGGGATTCCCGCCCCCGCCGATTCCCGGGTGGCGGAGAATTCCGGCCACGGCGGGGGCGGGATCTACGCAGGCCCCGGGCGATTCTCCAACCCTGCGGGGGGGGGGTCGGAGGATACCGCCCCGGGTCAGGCCCGCTAATGATACGCAAACAGTGTTCACCATCCAATCATTCCAGAACACATTCCACGTCAAATTGGCGCCTGCTGCGATTTCGGCGTGGGAACCAATTCTCCGCCCAATCATGTTTCCCGATTCCGGCGTCAGCCAATGGAGAATCCTACCCATTGGGTGCGAGCAGAGCTCCACCCTGAAGCCAAGAGCCCCTCGTGACCAATAAATTGTGTCAATGGTAAATTTAGTAGCACTTGCTGTTACGGTTTATATAAAATGTTCAGCAGCTTCTGACAAAACCCTGTGAATTGTGAATTTTTAAAATTGCTGCATTTATATCACCGGCCTCACAAAAATGGCAATTTGCCCTCAACCTCCTCTTGAGTTTCAAGACTTTCAAGAAATTGTCAGTAATACCTGCTGCCAAAAATTTGGGTTGGCACTTCATCATAAACACCTTTTCTAATGTCAGGGGCAAGGATTCTCCAAGATCCCGGCCAAGTGTTGACGCCAGTGTAAACACTGAAGTGGCGTATGCCGGCGCCAACGGGCATCCTGGCCCAGCAATTCACTGCTCTTTAGGGGGTTAGCGCACTGCTCTGGTGCCGAAAGGCGGCCTGCACGACCGGCGCGGGTCGGCGCATGCATGCGACAGCTGTCTCCGAGCTGGCACAGGCGCGTGTTTGCCGCCTCCGCGCCAGCACGGCGCAACATGTCGGGGACCTTACAGCGGACCGCGCGGAAGGAGATAGGCCCCCCTCCAGATCGCCGCTGCCCACCGATTGGACGCCCTCGCACGTGAGCCTGGACTCTGTGGAGCGGTCGGCGGAGAATCGCGTCCCGGCGTCAGAGTGGCGTGGTGGGAATTTCCCGCGCCCTCGCCGATTCTCCGACCCGCGCAGGCTCAGAGAATCCCGCCAAAGATATATGTTATGACATCTCATTCCTGAAGGTAGTAAATTCATCGTAGACAATTAGGTTTAATATATTTCCGCTCTGCATCACTTTTTTTCTCTTTAATCCAATCTTTCTTTCCCTATCTTTATTTTTTCTATATCTGATTTGACTCTGCTTTGCCTGTTCATTCACCCTGTTTCTTTCTCCGTTCTTCCTCTTCTGTTTCACAAATCTTTAATTTAATTGAGTAAAGAGACAGACTATTGATCACCAAGGCCCAATGTTGCTCTCACTATGGCATTATCCAATTGCAGCATATTGCAGTGCAAATACTTTTGAGCTGAAAGTTAAGGAGAAATTTCACCTAAATCACAGGATTACTTCTTCAGCGAATGCCAGAGCATTGTAAAGAGCACTGAGAGTGGTGTTTTTCCTTCCTCACTGTACAATTACGTATACAAATCATTTACATATCACAGCCATGCAAGGAAGTTGTAGGTAAATGCATATGCAAACCTATAGTGTTGAATATAGTAGGCAATCCTTGAACTATTGCAGCAAACAAAAGCAATTTGCCTTCAGTGCAAGAATGGCTGGGTACATTACACGCACACCCACACAGACTCACATGCACACACACACACAAACATCTCTTCCTCCCCAAGTCAATTGTCAGCTTGACTCAGTCATTTAAGAGTAAATTACAAGAATATAAGAGCAGAGGTAGTCTATTTAGCCCCTCAATTCTTTACCCAATTCAAAGTGAACACTTCAGACCACCAGGGCACACAGCCAATAGCATCAAGGGAGCACTGACAGGCAGTGGCTAGCATAGTGATAATCTTTATTATTGTCACAAGTAGGCTGACATTAACACTGCAATAACGTTACTGTGAAAATCCCCTAGTCGCCATACTCTGACGCCTGTTCGGGTACACAGAGGGAGAATTCAGAATGTCCAATTCACCCAACAAGCATGTCTTTCGAGACTTGTGGGAGGAAACTGGAGCACCCGGAAGAAACCCACGCACACACGGAGAGAAAGTGTAGACTCTGCAGATGCCAGGGACCCGGGAATCGAACGCGAGTTCCTGGAGCTGTGAAGCAACAATGCTAACCACTGTGCTACTGTGCTGCCCAAGCTCACCTCTCAGTTGACTATCACAGGCCCATTTCCAAAAACAAATAAAATAGAACCGGGGGCTGGATCTTCTGCCGCTCGCCACCGCTAGTGGAGTTTCCAATGCAGCAGAGACAAGCCACTATATTGAACAGCTGTGCAACATTTTACAGCAAATAAAATCACGGGGGAGGATAAACAAAAGGTTATTCTATTAATGGTTGGTGGGCCCCAGACCTACAACCTTGGGCGAAATTCTCCGACCCCAAGCAGTGTCGGAGAATCGGCCGGCAGCGGCATTAATCCCGCTGCCGCAGGGTTTTATATTCTCTGACCGGCCAAAAACCGGCGTTGTGCAAATCCCGCCGGCAGCCTCTGAAAACTGCTGGCGCCGGCGGGATGTCATTATATTTTTGTTTCAACAAATCTCCAAATCTCCGGCCCGGATGGGCCGAAGTCCCGCCGACTGTGGCCACGGGTCACGTCGGCGAAAAACAGAGTACCTTTAAAACAGCGTCAACCATTAATGATGGTTGACGCCGTTCAGTGTCCGAGTGCGGGGGGGGCGAGTGCGGGGGGGGGGGGGGGGGGGGGGGGGGGGGGGGGGGGGGGGGGGGGGGGGGGGGCGGGGGGGGGGGGGGCGAGTGGGGGGGGGGGGGCGAGTGCAGGGGTGAGGGGGCGAGTGCGGGGGGGGGCGAGTGCGGGGGGGCGAGTGGCGGGGGGGTGGGGCGAGTGCGGGGGGGCGAGTGC